>NW_019214036.1:0-56834 GCF_002532875.2 Varroa jacobsoni
ACTGGTTGCAGCAATTGGCCCAGGCTTTCGAAATAATCCTCGAGCTCATTTACGTATAGGTTGAGTTGATATTTGCTTTGCCCCATCATTTACGCTTTCTACCTTTCTGGGCACCTAAATTAGCTTCAGATCGATAACTGTGTTTGCGAGTGGTAAGGCATCTACATCTTTGTCGATTATTTGAAATTTTTGAAACTTACAGACAGTTTTGACATTGAGCGTCGTCAGCCCCACTGTTGTTGTCTATGAGTTGCTGCATACTTTGAGCACCGCTGTATTCTTGTATACCTACGCTTAATTACTTTATATATATGTGACTATACAAGCACTTATGTTTTCCGAGTCATGAAATTGCGTATCATTTTTGTGCCGGAAAAAGCTCGAACTCTTCTGCATTGTTCGTCAATTTGGAAGTTAACACATAGCTTCCTTTTGAACATTCAACCTATCGTTTCAGTTTCAAGGAACTGATTTTCTAAGTCAGAACTATACCTCTGATGAGGCCTTCCTGTGCTACCCTGATCTTATGCTTCCGTCATGACCTGCACATGCAGCTAAAGTGGTTTTTCTCACTGCATGTGTTGTATGTTTGGTCCCATGTCAGGTATTTTCTTGCGGCACGTTTACGCCCACAATTCTTGCGTTGTTACTTACCTATGAACTCGTGCATTTGTCTTGTTCGACGTAACGCGATCGTCGTGCCCGTCATGACCGGTTCAGCTTGTTCATTGTTCTTCAGTATGTCATGTCGGTCTCCCTTCGATCAGCTAATGGTCCTTCATTGTTTTCACATTTTCAGGCTCCGCATGACAATCTCGACGGTTAGGTTCCTAAAGTCAGTTTCCCTGAAGGGAGCCGCCCTGATTATATCGAAACGCGTGCTTTGTAACGGTTGTACTCTAAACTACGTCGTTTTGTGATTTTTACTTGTGCTTTTATTCGTTCTCGAAACTCTGTTGTTACTTCGGTGTCGCCCTGACCGGCTCCTTTAAAAAATACATTTCGATGGTATCTGTATCGTTGCAATAAAGCCTCAATAAAGAGAGGGTTGCAATAAAGAGTAAAATGTGTAGACTTCGTCCTCAGTGAAATGGGCCTGTTTTCGTCTATGGTTGTTTCACCAAGGTTATTCAAAAAGTATCTATCTGAAATGTATTAACAGCAAACGAACATCGACTTTGGTATATATCGTTTAGTAGGACATAGTCAGTCCAAGCCTCTACGAAGCTCGTCCAGTGCTCTGACCGGCCACTTTCGTTAGTTATTTATGACAGAATCGTGCTTTTTTACGACTGCATTTTCCTCACTTGCCCCTGTTAATAATCATTACATTACGTTGTCTTAACTTTCTCATGTGATTTGTCAAAATTCTGAGTGGGCGCTTTGAAGTTTAATTCTATCCTGTCGACTACATCATGTCGACGTCAACAACGCTATTGACGTGCAGACGTCGCTCGAAGATTTCATTTTGTTGTCTGTTGCTATCGTTTCTAAATAGCCGTGATGGCGGGTGGGTGGGTACTTTAGTCGTTTCGGAACGGTCATCTCTAAATACGCGGTCTCTTTAGCAACTTGTTCGCTTGACCTTCGCTGAACCTCGAACTATCGTAGTACAGCGCACGGTAAATTTCAGCCGTCTAATATCAGATGGTTCGACCTTCAAAGATCGTACTGTATTGAAGTCCTTCGCCTCCAGCTTCACCGACACACGCCTCATACGATAGCCGACAGTAATCAATACAATTTTACTTCTTCATTTTCAGTTCTACTGATGCCTTCCAATTTATCGATTTAGTAGTCGAAGACACCGCAGCCATGAACTGGCGTTTCTTCCTATTTGGGTTAGGGGCCGAGGGTGTTTGTAAGGGCATACTCTACGGTAAAATTTGTTAAGTGAAGAGGAGACAGTAAATTCTAACCAATGAACATTGATCCGTACATAAATGGAGACCGTGGATGAACCAAAAGTTCGTCCTAGCTTCCAGAACTTTCATCACGTCCCGACCATTTCCATGTACAGGATGGACGTCTTCGGAAAGAGACAGGGCGTACCGATACTTTGCCTGACGTCTATCTCAAAGGGTTCACCATCAAACGAGCTAACGAGTTATAATACATTTACATAAAATTATTTTTCATCAAAAAAATTTTTTCGTGATTGCCTTTTCTAAATAAATCACACCATTAGTGTAGTGTGAAATACTTTGGAAAGTGTCACATAACCAATATTTTGTACAAAATCGAAGCCATCGCCAAAGGCAAACCGAAAAAAAAAAATGTTACCACTTTACGAACAGTAATAGGGTATACTGAGAATTTCTATCCGACTATTTGAGCATTCTTAGAAGTTATTGCGCGTCAAAGTAATGTAGATATTTTCCTAATGGTTAGAACTGTAAGTTCTTTTTCTATCAACCAATTCTACCCTGCTATTACATACGACCACGGACAAAACCCTCAGGAAGCAATGTTTCCACTGCGTCATCTTCACAAATGTTCAAAATTGAGAAGTCGTAATAGCTAACAACAATAACAATATAAGCATATGTTCGTTCGAAACCGGCTGTTGAGAAGGCACCAGACTGAGACACTCGTCGAGAAGATCTCGATTCGCTCGAACTTATCTTCATCTCCTTTCTTCAACGAAGTTTTGGAAGGGGGCCCAACTTGCGGAGAACGACTACTGCTGCTGCCGCCGCCGCCACGATTACGTTTCCCGTTTAACTTCATATCAAAGAAGATCACGATAGAGCGATAATATTCTTCAAGGCCGACGCCTCAGCGGCAGCTGACAGGCATTGTAGATTTATAGTTAGTTGCTTCATTGCGTAGTCCTTTCCATGTAGCCTTTGGATGAATACGTTACGCCTAGGCATCGGGCCGATAAACTGGTGTGCGTATTGTCATAGCCGTCTGTTGCTGATAATCGTCTAAATTTCAATGTTGGGTCCAAATAAGCAAACTCCAACAACAGAAGCAATTTTAAACAGCGACGCTAAGACCGCGCACATTTCTGAAGGTGGCATTAGATATATTATCATGTCAGTCCACATAGATATATACGTTATCATATTTATCTTAACTAGATAGCGTACGCTGTGTGCACAAAGCCCTTTTTCTCTATTTACCATTGTCACTGCTTCAGTCCCATAAAGATTTAGCGGGCACCTAATGTCTCGAGTGGGACTTGGCCACTATTCATACCACGGCCAAGTTAGTTCGGAGCTCATCAAGTAAATCGAGGACCGTGTTTAAAAATGTATAAAATAGATTAATGAAACGAGGAAATCAACAGATTCTTTTTGATCACTAATTATAGCTTACATGCTTCGTGTGACGTGGATTTTTTCGAGCTGTTACATACGTGACAGCTTCTTTCGTGACTTCTATACCTGGTTAGGGATGCAGCGAAGCATTAGTTCCCGAGATTCTATTTAGTTAGGGTTAAAAGTTTAATCAAACTTTCTATGATTTTACTATGCTGTTACTATACTATTATGCTGAATCAATGGCCTAAATCGATATTTCCACGGAAGTAGGTTTATTACATTATGCAGCGCGACAATTCTCTGAAGTTGTCACGTCTCAGAGCAAAATCTTGTCAAATTGTTATATGAAACCCAAGCTGCAGGCACGACAAGACAGAGGTACCCGCCCGTGTAATTTTTTTATTTTGATTATACGAGTGTAAGTTCATATGGAAGTTTCTCGTAAAAAGGAATCGTCCGTCCCACTAAATAATGAAGCGACAGTTTTCCCCCCAAAAATAATTCTTGTCCTTGGCACTATATGATGCAATCCCAGCTCAAAACGTGTGTAGAAATAAAAAAGGACCACTGATCCAGAATTGGCAGACATTTACGTAACAGTTTACAGGCTAAATCGTCATACAGACCTATCCTAAAAATGTGCAAATACATTTCAAGACACATGCTACTAACAATTGACGTTCTGCATTTTAGAAGTTATGTATAAAAACTTTTAAAACTTAAGAAGATATAATTTGACTGCTCTCAATGTAAAGTTTTTCCATAGCGTTTCAATTGAAACCTCAAAAGAAATCATTTGTTACTTAACATAAAAGGTTCTTCCGTATGAACACAGAGGTCTCTTATTTAGTAAAATAGCTAGAGTGAAACAAGCCTACAACATCGGATCAAAGTTGATCGTTTCACTAAGATTTGTCGAAAGTCACATTTAATCCACCTTTAAAGGCACTTCGATTCACTTAGTTATTACATATTGTATCAGTAGTCAGGACACAATGCTCGGGAAAAAAGGTATTTTCCAACAGCTTCCGTAGGCATAAAACTTCGTGTCTTTCCTGGATTCACTTCGTCTCCACACAGCTTCGCTTTGTCCTAATACATAGCCTAATTATATGTCAAGCGTTTCAGACATAGTTCCTTCTTCTTCTTCAATCGTTTCGTTTGTTAACTTCACCTGTAATGCCTCCCGTCTCGTGACTACTTTTTTTTCTTTAGTACTATTTGTTTTCCGTAGGTCCATTCGATTCTTTCCTAGCCGCGTCTCGACACATGGTTTTGCAATGCAGAGAAGGTCAAGCTATCTGCAGCAGGGTGCACGCGTTCATACCGGTCCCCTTGACTGGCTAGCTTGATGTACCGCTTCTTGTCATACGTTTAAACATCTACAATGGATGTTGCAGCGACATGCAACTCAATCGAAAACGATACGTTTCCTTATGATCTTGGTAGAAAAGGGGACAAAGCTGTTAGATACACAGATATGTCGGTTTAATTCGAACTTTGTTGTTGGTTTTACTTCTTTCAAACTCAATGTCCAAAGGTTAAAAATAGACCCATCGGCTAGAAATCCTCTCTAAGAAGATACAGTCAAAATTTTAATTTTTGTCAAATCCTAAATTTCCCCTATCATTGCCCCTACAACATTAAGCTAGGTACTAAAAGGTTACTAAAGATCCAAGCATAGAGAAGCTCGTAACTGCCTTCGTCGTTGACGTTTGGACATGTTTCCCGCTTTTATCTTCGGAGACTCTGTCTGACCTTTATAGAGATTTGTGGCGTAAACATGCGCAGGCGTCTAACTGGAACAACGATAAGATACCGCCCTAGTTATTTATAGCGAACCATTAAAGACGACGTTTGTTTGCAAACATCCGATCATTTTCGCTGGAATGAACAATGACATGTAAGTGGGTATGCTTTACGTTACTAAATTGCCTGTCGACTCACACAGTTCCTGAATGATGCCGCCGAAGCACGCGTAACGCTATTGATTAGCTTCGCCTGTCTCGCAAGATGGCTACTATTGACAATCTGACCCAGAAGGTGAAGTATCATCGCAGAGGCCATGGTGTCGTCACTTATGAGGAAAAATTGTATCGGTTTAATAATTTAAATATAACTGTCAATGCCGGTGGCGGAAGCGCGTTTAAAAAAAAATAGCTAACGGAGCTCTACTCGGTACAAGCAAAGGGTTTAGGAGAGATCTTTTATTACTGTTATAGATTCACGAGCAAAACTGATGATCTGAAGAACCTACCACAGAACATCACAACTGCCACCGGGAGTCTAGAACTTTGTATTAGACCTGGATAGTTTGAGGAAAAGTAATCGATTAGCACGCGAGATATTAAACGAGAAACAAAACTTAGGAGGAGAACGGCTCAAGAATGTAAAGTGATGAGTTCGCCGTAGACGATGCTGTATTGCCGGGCTCGTTGGCCACGAGAGGAAAGAATAAGCTCCGCTCAAGGCCAAGCTTGTCTAGAGGGGAGAATCTGGCCAGGGCGACTATGACCGGTTGATTCTGTGGCACACGCCACTGACTCCTACCAGTATGTACTACGGTTAAATAAAAATTCGGACTGTTAAAAAAGAAGTATAAAAGAGCGATTTGCATCAGCAGGTAGTGGTCTCATCGAAAACAACTCCGATCGTCAGGCCTGAGCCTCATATTCGGCCCATGACAAGTAGGTTTATTCCATTGGTGTTCGATTTTTGCATGAAAATACTTAAGTTTAAGTAGGGGCCGAGGGTCAGGTTCAACCGCCAGAGCTGACACGTGTCTCAACTTACCTGAACGAGCTCTTGCACAATTCGTTAATGAGTTATTGTACGATAAAACTATACACGTAATCTGTTCTTTGAAGAACTCCTTCTAGATGAGAGTAAAGTTCATTCTGAAGCTCTGAACTAAGTTTAATCAGTGAGAATTTACGTCTTTGATATTGTATTTTATGCAGCCGAAACGACAGGAACAAACTTGACGGCGAGCAAGCCCTTTGAACGCCATTATCATTGGCCGACATACGCTTGCGGCGCCAATTGGCAGTTGGTCGTATCGTTATCCAGGGTAACTGTGTGCCTGCGTCGACTTCGTTCGACCTCGTTTCGTTCATCCACCGTTCGTATCGGTGACGGGATCACAGAGAGCCCGCTATGACGGTGTAGCAAACAACAATGAAAAAACGTCATCGAGCTTTTAAATAGATTTTCTTGAAGAAATAAGTAAGTTATAGAGCTACCACAGAAATATTAATATACAGCACATTGGCGTACATATTTAGCTTACATCGAATGCATAGGATCATATTGGACGTGCCCTTATTTGCACTGGCAGCAAAACAGAATGTCGCCTAGGGTCCGTCGGAGCCTGACAGCATCAGAAGCGATTCTGTCTTTTGCCGGCCTAAAGGTATAAACTGAAGACGATTGCTGCTGTCGAAGTTCATAACATTCTTATGATATGATTGGTTGGCAGGGACGGATGGTAAGAAACAGGAATTGCTCGCTAGTTTCTAGAACCGCCTAGGATACAACTAGAGAAAAAGCGGGAGACAAAGAGAGAGAGCTTCTTATATGTTAAAATCGTAAACCCCAGACGACATTAGCTAACGGCTAAGCTCAAATGAACATTCAAGCTCGACCTGTACTGTACTTGGCACCTTGTGGTCCAAATTAATCATCTCAAGAAGGCAGCTCAAGAAATACAAATGTCTACCGTGCGAGAGGCTTTACGTAGATATTTCATATAAGCCACTGTTTGAAGTGAAATTATGTGTACGTTTCTCGATAGGTCTTGTGTTCTATTTATAAACGTAGATAACAATTATTCAGCGTAATTACTACATATATTTCTTTGTGACGCTCGAAAATTATTTTTTATGTATCCAACGCCGAGATAACCTCGATCTGTAGGGGGAAAATTAATTAGTAAACGGTAAACATGTTGAAGTGATGCTATTATTATTTCTATTCTATTTCTTTTGTTATTTCCATACTTTGTACATTGTATAATGCAATAGTAGTTTCTATATGCCATTTATTATTATTAAAACTTAAGAAGACGTACTTTTGTACGTAGGGCTATTTTTTTTTACATCGTTTAAAAGTAGGGTTCGCCAATACATTATGCATGTTTAAATTTACTATTTTACGAACTAAAACGTGGGCATTGTTAAATATTCATCGTGTCAGAAGTGTCGACATCGAGAAAAATGCGAAAGGACAAACATAATTAACAGAAATCAATTTAGGAAGTCCTGTATGGTTATTTTCGAGTTCATCATAGCGTATGATCTAACCCCCAACAAGCAAAGCTTACCGGTTTATTCACAGACCTTTAGTAGATTATATGCAGACACACGAAATACAGCAACCAACAAGGCAATAAAAAGAGGTAACCTCTACGACACTACGAAACGGTAGGGCCACGTTGGCGTTTCTCAGTTACGCTGTTCAGTCAATGCCTTATTTTCATATGGCGCAACAGAGCCTCTGCCCGACAGGTCGGGTCTTCCAGTCAACCTTGTCTTCACAAGCTCAACATGTCCTACATGCCTCTTAGTTTGAGAAATGGAAAAACAGACTCCTCAAGGATACGGGATGACGGAGGTAATGATTTCATTATATACTGCAACATCAATGACAAGAAAGATCTATGATACGGCACTGCTTTTCAGTGAGCCATCGCGTGAACCAAGCACTTTTCTGGCTACGGACGTTAGAAATATGGGTGGTTATCGTGAGATTCAAGTTGAACAGAATAGAAAAGTCTACCCTGACATGTACCTATACTAACCGATATATTGTACCCTCGCTAATGAATACTCACAATAAAAGTAGCTCCTAAGACATCATTTAATCTAGTGCTAGTTTCGAAAGTTACGATGACCTCATTTTTCTAACTTTATTGGCATATTTACTCAAGCTCTACGTGTGATATTCACTGTTATCAAGTTTACTTTTGAAGGCCTTTCACGTTACGCGTTGCGCTATCTTAATACCGGCAGTAATAGAACAATCGAAGAGTACGTTAGGAGAAACTAGGAACAACTGCCCATATATATGTTACGGGTATTTTTTCATTGTGTGGCATAATTTAAATGTATTTGTATTCTTTAGTTTCTACAACCTCAAGAAGGGCCATAGAACGCGACCATAAGAACTTTCTCGGGACTTGGATTTTTGATGATTTATGCGTTCAGTATATTGTCCAACATAGCCATTATTCGACTGTTCGAAACAGACTCTTTTAATTGGATGCTCTTCACCATGGGTTCCTTGCAACGATCTTTATATCAGCAAATCCAACGCGAATCCCTGCATCTGCGGGTGCCAGCCCTCAGAGATCCTATAACCGTTAGTATGTAAAGGATTTACCCCCTTAAAATGATCCTGTTGGTTTGAAATGTGACACTAGCTTATGTAACACTTGAAGTTACTTAGAATATTGACATCTCATGGTGCCACAACCACTAGGTATAGACTTAATTTTGATTCGTTTGAGTCTTGCTCAGAGCCATTTGCTTTAATAAGAAAAAATGTGTGTAATTTCTCCCGTCAATGGATCGTACTACCAATCAGTACATGGCGATTCTCAGAATCGCAATTAACCAGACATGACAATCTGACTCGATAAAGTCCTGCCGATAAACGTTAGATTAGGTTCACATAAAAACAGGACCACTCCTGAACAAAAAAAAAAAAGGTAAATAAAATGACTATTATGTAAAATCACCTACTATTTGATACCCTTAAATTGTACTGGATATCCAAAAACAAATGTCTGAAAAGATACCCCTGAAAAGATGGTCAACCCAGCACTCATGCTTGATATTCCTGAAGTATCAGCTTATGTTGTGGCGTCCAAAATATGAGCCTGCTTGGACGGATTGTATTTAATGTTACAGTGAAACAATTAGCGGTCTCCATGCTTGCATCTCGTTAACATAATATTGGGTTGCCAAAAAGTACTGACCGTTTCCAAGGGACGCTTGAAAAAGTATATTTCATAACAATATTATTATGCGTCATTTTGCTCGATTACCTCCTGCAATTTTTCTTGTATAACTATGATCCCGTTACTAAGAAAAATGTGATACTTTTTCATTCGTCTATTAAAACGAAGTCAATATTAATAGGAATGTTCCGCAGAGATCAAAACAAATTATCCGGCCTATGCGGCCAATACACTTCCATTCAAATTTATTCAATTTTGGCCGGATAGTTGAAAAAAATCTATACGATGCGACATTGTTATGGTGGAAGACGATGTCCTCTCCATTCACAGATTCTGGTCATTTTTTTTTTTCAATGGTTTGTTGTAATCTTTTTACTTGCTGACAATAGAGATTCGAATCAATCGTTTTGTTAGGCGGTAGCAACTTATAATGGACGATTGCTTTCTAACCCCATCAGACGTCGAGCACGATTTTCTTTCACGTTAGACTGCACACTTTGATCAAATGTCGGTCAAAATCTGAATAGCAATGTAATAATCAGACCCGCGATAATTTGAATTTTACCTTGTAGTCATCTAGCTAGATAGCTACAACGATGTATTTTCATTTTCCCCCCATTATGTTTCAACGCGACTATTTCTACGAATATTTCCCCTTATTTCTACGTCTGGTATTCTAGGCCTCCCAGTGAGACGTCTTATTAGATGATCAATTAGCAAATCACTTTAATTGACTCACGTTCACCCCATGTGATATTGGGACTCTCACCCAAAAATGTATCAAGGACTCTAGCTCCATCTACAAATTGTCAAATTTAATTAAAAAAAATCGACTAGTTATGGATATGAAAATGTTGGATACAAACGCATTTGTTAAGAAGTTGACGCATTTTTCTTTTCTTCATGTTCTGTTCTTTTGTTTGTGTTAGCACGCCGTGCAGGCCATTGCCATGACCGCTCGACGAGGTTCGTAGTTCGTTCGTTTAGGTGATAGAGAACGCGTTGCGGGAGACAGAATAAGAGGTACCTTTATGTCGAACTTCACGCGTTTCCATGCTTTGCACGTATCGTTGAGAAAACCCTTTATCGCAGTCCGTGCATGAAGTATTCGTTAATCCTATGTATGGTAGAGTTGTCAGGAGAAGAACCCTTGTCCATGGCGGGGCATAAATGACTCTAACAAAAAAAAAAAAAAGTAAAGTTTGATCTTCAACTCTAGTTAAGATTTGGTGTATGGCATTACTGTAGAGATAATGAGGTATCGAACATTGCTGATTACCACTCGTGCTTACCCTTAAGGGTTTTCTGAGAAAACACAACTACTTTATAGAAGTTTAAGTCAAAAAAGCCAGTGAACTGGTAAGGCAACACTTTTCGGACGCAACTCACGTAGAGATTTCGAGACATCTAATAAGAAATAATTAGGCCCTATATTATTCACTTTTTTACATATTTTGTATTTTGATTTGAATTAGCTGTTCTGGTAACTGGGGTCGTTATCCTTTTGCGTCGACCAGAGTAGAAACGTACAGTTCAAAGATCATTAAACGAACGCTGGAGTATGCAAACTCCCACAATTGAACAAGCTTTTCCATGATCAAAGCATTGGAGTAGTCGCTTTTGCTATATCTTGATAGGGAGACTTCTGGAGAAGAGCTTTTCAAAGGATTTGTCTTAGCCTACCAATTCGAACGTTGCTTTTTGTGAAACGCACCTTTAGTCGCTAGAAAGCGTCTTCTAAGTTTAGTAAGTAATAGTTGCGGTAAATTATTTCGACTTCGGTACTGTAAAGGTTTTTCGTTTAAATTTCGATTTTGCGCTTGTTGAAGGATATTCAAGTTGCCGTCCGGCATTCTCCGTTGTATATAACGATTACATTTTTCACACATAATCACTCATTATATTTCTATTTTTGCTCTTCGTCCATGTTACGTCCAATTCCGTTTTGTGTTTCCAATGACGCCGTCCTCCAACAATGTCTTTGCTACAATTATTCCGACTGTCCTTTTGCTCACATCATGAATCTATTACCATTCCAGCCTGCATGTCTTCTGCAAGCAGAGAAAATTGCTGACCTACACTATTCAGAAATTTATTTTACTCGACAAATCATACAGATGCAATATAAAAAATACATTGATATATAAATAAATATAAAAATCTCCATTTACAGATGGATGTTCAGTCTTCCTAAATAGTCTTTCTTGTATATATCTATCGCCAAAGACACTATAGAGTACGTCTGAACGGCGAGTGTTTTTTTGGGTTGAATGAGCCTCATCAAGTGTCCTTTCTGCGTCTCTAGGTTTGTTTCCGTTAGAAGAAGTAATTGTGGTTCTGGAGTGAGTTTACTTACAAGTTAAGCCTTTCATCACTGCATTAAGTTGTACATTTAGATGCTTACAAAATGTTATAATATTGCTTCTCTGTGACAGCGGATGCTTGTCTATCCATGGGTATAACGAAGAGCTGAATTAGCTGTATAATATGGGTCTTGTTTTAACCAAGTGGTATAAGATTTTGTAGAATTCTGCCTTTTTTTTACCAAGAAGAAAAACAGTGATACGACACACGAGTGCGTAGTTTTTGTGTTATATAGATTAACACACTCAGATATAACGGTGTAGCACATCGAGTAACAACATTAGCAATGTGATGACGTTTTCAAGAACAGGTAACGCTTTCATAACCCAACTAGCGACCGAGTTCTCATTTGATCGCCGTTTGTACGCTTAACCATAACGTGCAGTGCTGTCACTGACCTCAAATTATAATAACGGCCCTGATCGTTATTGCCGATTTATATAATACCTAATTCGAAAATAGTCAACCTGTAATAGTTCGTGTTTACATCCGACTAGCGTAAGTATCCGTACATTTCCAGCCCGGAACAGGCACTAATTGGCGTTTCCGTCGTTGTGGTCGACAGACATTTAGCGCGTCCTAATTATTGACGATGCAAAGAGAAAGAAGAAAAAAATTGAATTGTTCATATTCAAATTTATCTTTTGTAGGCCAAAATTCTAACTGCTTAGCAGGTGGGGCATAGTATATCACCGGCTCTCTTGAGTCGTTAGCCTACCAAGAAACCCAACGAGACGATGGTTATTGCATTGGCGTGCTATGTTTAAGTCTTTCAGGTAATAAATATAGTTATATAAGCTACCGACTTTTTACCAATACTATTCTTCTAATAAAGTTCACTGTTAATCGTATTAGGCAGTACAAGCGAAGCTTCAAGGTAAACCAATAGATGCTCCACACATATTCGTATAAACCATACAGAGGTTTGTGCAAGTTATGCGTGCGTTCCATGCGGTGAGCGTTGGGACTAGCTAGAAAGAGCAAGGGCTCACCAGATGAGCTCTTGCTACATTCGAAAGGTTGCTCGGTTCATTGTTGCTGCAGGATTTTCGAAGCGGCGACCCCGAGTACCACATCCATGCGGCCGAAACTGGGTGAAACTGAGAGGCAACCGAGCAGACCGTCGGCGCCGGCGCCGGCGCCCGCTGGTCGTATTTCCAGTGGTTGGCCTTACCTTTGCGGTTGTAGATGTCAAACCTGTCATTCGAAATCCAATTTCGTCCCCGTTTAGCTTCGATAAATCCACTGTTCCGAAATCCTATTCTCATTCTTTCGGGCATGGACTCCCCCATTTTCACGCGTTCTTTGCTCGCTCAGTCACTTTTGTTTTGGCTTCTTGTTGGTCCTCCATGAAACCAGGTTGGAAATAGATTGAACGAATGCTGCCACCGCCCGTTTACCCAGCCTACATTCAGGCCACCTCAACTGGTCCCAAAAAGCCCTTCACGTAGGCAAATAATTGAGGATTGAAAGCGTTTTCTTTGTCTGTTCTCTGTATGTTTTCATTGTTGGCGCATAGGCAAATAAATCAAACCCATCGACGATCTTGCTGGCCGATGTCTGCTTCGTGCTAGGAAGGCTTCAAGCAAAGTGAGCTGGTAGCTGCTGGAGGGAAAAGAAGTGATACTTCGTATTCTTAGCATGAAGTCCTTCTTTCAGTCAGCTAGCATGGTTAACGTCCTCTAGGGTATTTTGTTTAGTAGGTCGGGTCGCGCTGAGCAACTTTCGAGCATTATGTTATACGGCTGCGGCAGTGCTGTCAGCCTGTGTTGTGTCACTTTGGCTGCCTAAGAAAAGAATTTTCCCGGTGGGCTGTCGGCGACACCGAAGGACATATGAGAAACAACCGGAGAAACACCGGAGGTCTGGAATTAGTCACGGCCGCGAAGGAGAGACGTTTAAGAGAACAGCTAAATGAATTGAGTTAGTTGGAAATCCTTCAAGGGGAAATCGTCTCATGCAATGAGAGAGCCTATTGTCAGTTTATACAGTCAGCTTGACGCCTACTGTGTATGTAGTCGGAAAAAAGGTCTTCAATCCAGGAAGAAGTGGGATCATATGTAAAATAGCATACGGAAACTATCGCGTTGTTGTCATTGCACCATTATGAGGAGTAATTATCGTGGTACTTGTGCCAATTTTTAGGCAGAAAATTCTGCACGCGTTCTATGCGTAACTTTACAGAAATATTAGGAACGAACGGGCGTAGATTGATCAAAATCACTCTTTCAATCTCCAAAAGCCTGTTGGTATCAATATGCGTGTTCAAGTTAATTTACTACATCATGTAACATTAAACTCGACAATTTTCATAATAAAAAAGTTAACACTTGTTTCATGTAAAAATGCTTGGTCAACATCTGCTAGGTGAATGTCGAAGTATCAACGTAAACGTCTATACTGCAACCCTTTTGGGATAATTAGATGATACTTCTATACACTTGGGGGATGAGGTTAGCATTCTATTGCTTTTCTCAAACCGAGATAAGATTGTGCAATTGATAAATTGATATTATTATTTTAACAAATAAATATTATTGGTGTGGGATACAATTTTCTTCTCATTTGGGAAGCATTTCTCTTTTTGTCATCGCACCTCTAATGGCCTGATGTTTCAGGTGATCGCGGTCAACATCGTTGTCAAGATACTTTTTGTAAAGAGAGATTTCGATATAAATGTTCGGTTAGCTTGTTTATTCGTCAGTTGTTTGTAAGTAATATTTTGAGTAAGATGAAATTCAATTGAATATCAAAAGTCGCTTAAGTTTCATGAACCCCCTAAAAAAAAGGAGACGCAGTCTTTTTAGCGGATATTGGACCAGCTGGAGGCAAAAATAAAATTATGAACCTGAAATCCTAGGTTGCTGCCTTTCGAATAAGAGGATGCATTCAGTGGGATTATTACCCCATGAATCGCATTTGGACCCACTCTATTTTCGTTGCAAGGATTTTTGAGCCGGTTATCGTCTTTGTTTTGCCCATTCGGTATGGTACGCCATTTGGGGAATACTTTTCTTATCGGCTGTCATACTGAACATAGCATTTTAATAGAGCATGTTGTGTACGGGTAATCTGCAAACAAGTGCTGATTGGTCCCATGACAGCTAGGGGGTGAAAATCAATGTTCAAGACAAAAACGTCGTACCACTAGCCGTAGTGCTGGGCGCAGACAGATGTACCAAATAAACAATATTTCTATTGATTTGAATAACAAAAAAAAAAAAACCCGGAGAAAACCTATAGAGTGGATAGCATTTTTCCTTGTAGATAGATAGCATTGAAAACGTTAGGGCCGCTGGTGAGGTCCAACGGGACAGTGTATCTAAGAATGAACCTAGACACCTATATTGATACGGTCGACACTATCTGACCAAGATCTGTGCATTTATATAGAGATATTTAATAAAGGCGTTGTGATCTGAGTGATTATATTTGCAGTTTTACGATACATTGCAAACGCTTTCATAGTTTTATCGTACCCCCTTAGTTGATATTTACTACTCGTATGACTAATAATATGATAGATGATACCTCGAGTGGCCTTCCTCATAGCTATAGCGGGTCTTATCTACTAAATAAAAAGTGACTGGTACTGGCAGTCTTGAACAAACCTAAATAAAAAACGTTTTTCGGAAAAACACCCAGCAATTATTATATCGGCTTGTGCCTCCTCAATTCTATTTTACTATAGTCACGGTTATAAACCTTATACAACTATGTGCTAAATGCGAACTGTTAATGCATAGCGTAGTCATACCATGAGCGAAACTGCGGTGGTCCAATACCGTTTGAGAGTGGCTTAACTTGGTCGCTTTCCCGTCTCTAATTCCTTTTAAGATTTATTGAGCCTTAACCTTGTTACGAGTTGGTGAGCTGCTAGGCTTCTCAATCCTGGGAGCTGATCATACAAAATCGTTTCATCCATTATGATTTTTCATAAAGATGTGATACATCCCCTGGTGACGCAGTTTTTCCATGTACATATTACTAACTCACTCTGTCATCTATGCGTTTCACAGGCGGAAAATGTGACGAGATTCTTGATAAAAAAAAAATCCCTAATAGCTTCCTCCAGCGATACATATCATCTACGTTTCTTTAAGACCGTACACCCTATAGTAGTTTTTCTTGCTCAGTGAATTCATTTCATGACTAAATGGAGATACAATACGTAAACCAAAACCAAGCTACAGTACCCCAACTCGTACTACTCTTCGACAAAGGTCTTGGTTAATTTAGGGTGAAATATGAAGGAGGTATTGGGAATTAGACGGGTAGTATTATTTGCAAAAGCAGGCTTAACCGTCCGGACTGAACTCCACGTTTGACGCACATAAAATAATAGTTAAAAAATCGTTTTCGCAGCGTCCTCCTAAAAAACTCAGCCACTCCAAAGCAAACAGCTTTGACTTCTTCAAGTCCATTCAAACTAAACGAGTATGACGATGGCCCATCTAAACTTAAGTATAAGGCGGATGTTTTGTATTCAGAGTCATTGTAGTACAGTTCCTTTTTCAACCAATATCTTCGCGCACTGAAATTGCGCAGTATAAGTAATCTTCCCATTAATCATGCGCACAAAGAAAGGGTAACTGAAAGGTTCCCTACTGCCACGATCCTGGAGCGGGGAATGAATGTGAGCTAGTTCAAAGGCAGTCGATATAGATTAAGACCATATGGGGTATGAATATGTGCACCGCTGGCGAAGTGGCATGGGGACACGAAAATGACCCCACGAAAACAACCATAGCCCCAAGCTGACTGCTGTTATTAAGCGAATTATTGTTTAATGCCTGTAGAAGACTAGTTGTGCCATCGCATGCGAGTTCTGTGATGCTACAAATGTTCTATGCGGTTACTGTGATAACTCGTTTGATAACAAAAAAAAAAAAGAACACGAAACGCTATTTTTTATTGAAAGATAATTGTTAAAACGAATGATAATGCGAATAAAACGTCAATTTGCATTCATTATAGATGTGACTTATTTTAATTATAATAAAATATAATAAATCAGCCGAGTTTAAAGTGTAATGCTTCCAGCTGAAGCTTATGATATTCCTTTATTTAAAAGAGGCGACAAACAGAATGGATAGTCGAAATGGCCGTCCCGCTTCAATTTCGGTTCAAAGCGAGATATCATGCAGAATAAGTCGAAGCAGATACATCTAGCCTAGCTAAAAAAAGAAAGTTTTCTTAGTAGGAAAAATGCTAAGGGGCCACATCGACCAAACCTGCGAGTCACACAGGCCTTTAATAGCAGAAGTCTGCATTCCTACTTTACACCTCACCGAATACAATGAATCGTCTAGAAAGCTGTAGACACAAAACATGTGGTGCATATTTCTATCCCTTCGTATTTCATTTCCTCGATGGGTTCCCTGAGTACACTTCGTTGAGTGTACGATACTTTCTGTTATTTCGCGAACGCGCAACGCGTGTCTGGCCCAGTCGATTATGGTTACCTTATAGCCACAAGTGTGAAGTGTCAAGACCGCGAAACGATCCTAAATGATGTCCTGGAAGTGAGGTGTTGTGGATGTTTGTCTGTAAAGGTATAGGAAATGGCCACACGTTTTACATAATAAACAGGATAAAGGCCAAACACGTTCGTAATAATTATATGCTTCAAATCAGCTCATTAACTGCCACACCATTTACTATTAATTCACTCAGTTATCTTATTTGATGAATAATTATATGTTTGGCAATGTGCGAATTTACACTGTACCACATTTACATTGCTTCAAAGGGGACATGTTAATGAGTAAATAAGTTTTTAAGTTTATATGTTTATCCAGCGGTCACTTCTCTTATTTCTCGTTCATTTAACTAAATCTTATCCGAGCCAGAAGATGTGGTCCAATCATACTGAAACCTAGGTTCACGAGAAATTGATTTCGCTAAGAACAGCATGTTCTTCAACTTATTTCTATGGATATTTTCTTAGTTAGTGTAAAACACGGTTTAAACGGCCATCAATTTAAGAAGCTAACTCTTCGTACCACTAGCGTTAGTTAAACTTACTATATATATATATATATAACAATTACAATCAATATAATATGATGTATAATAAATAAAAAGCTAAAATTAAATTTCAACAAACTTTGTCTGTTAATATTTTATCTAATTGCGTATGTCAATTATCGAAGGCGTCATTATTTCTTTACTACCAACTATATAAAAACGAAACATTTTGAATACAGTCGTTGTGCTTCATTCTTCGACAGTATAATATGCATAACAATATGCACCCCGAGATAGAAGATGCCGATGTAAAGTCTTCCTATCACCCGATGATAAGTTGCTGCTCGAAGCTCGGCTATTGAATGTGATGTCGGTCAACGATCATCGTGAACTCAGCGATCTATTCGGCCTACGATATTTGATTAGTTCAACATCTTGATAGGCAAGAGCAAATTCGCGAAGAAATATATCTCGAGCAAGGCGTCCGCACCCCATATCGCCTTTTGTGAGCACACAAGTTGAAGCTATTTGTTTTTAGGTCTGTATGTCTGAGTCTCATTGACAGGGAAGTGAATGCGCATCGCGTAGAGGCGATGATGCAAATTACTATTGGCCTCTGAAGTTGACGTTTTTGAAAAAAAAAAAGGCTCATAACCATAATACAGCCTCTAGGTCTTCACGCTGATTGTGACTACTACGAAAATTTTCATATTGATATTTCTTAATTAGAGAGGCAGATTTATAGCTTAATCGAGCACAAATGTACGATAACAGTGTAACATCTAGCTGAGGCGCACGCGCTTTACCACACATACCGAGTGCATTAGTAACTACGTGCTTCGAAACTGTGTACATCGTACGCTAGCTACGTACCTTTTGGAAAAGTTCTTTTTTGAAATAGGAATTAATCTCATGGGGGCTTAAGCAGTTATGTAAATCCGATAATGTACAAGTTATTTGTTCATTTAAGGACAACGATGAGAATGCTATGTGAATAGTGCTAGCCGCGGGGCATTATTGTGTATAGTTAGGAGAACCTATGAAACGTATAAAGTAGGTTATATATATATATATATATATATATATATATATATATATATATATCGAGAAAAAAACACACATACACACACATTCTAGATGTTAATTTGCTCTTTAGTTTTTCGAAGGTTCCGAACATCTCAACTGTTCAGCGCCTTAAATGCTTAGGGTCAGCACATTTTTCTCTAGCATAGTGTATCAAACGAAAGGAAAGGGTCCGTTTGCTATTATTGTTACCTGAACCGAACGCAGCTTCATGGAAAAATAACCAGAAAAGCATAAGGACATCGCATGTAGAGACGTCCTGATTACTACCGTTTCACTTACAGTTGTGCATCGTACCGTCCTTCCAAGAACGATTGTCTGCCATGCCTAGCCACGTATCAACGCTCGGATGCCGACGACAGCTGCACAATCTGACTAAGACTAAAGAAAGTTCTCTAAAGTCGCGATACAAATACTTTTTCTCAGTTCGCCACTAAAAACATCTTGCCTTTAGGATTTAGATAGTCTATTCGGAGATTTACCGTTTAAGAAACGGGTATATTCTCGCTTCGTAAGTGGCACAAAATGATCAATAGTAGGCCTTCGACGCTGTCTTCGCGATTATGCTTTCCGTGATTAGGGTATTTTAAGGGAGTTGCAGAAGCCATATAACAGATTTTTACCGATGGGTAACCATTTCGTACGTAGGTGGCTTTCCGGTAAAAAATTTACCATGTAATACAGCATTAATTCTACTGTCGGTTTAGCCTGCCAGAAAAAAATTTTGCAGATATTCGCAAACGTTTCTGCCGTTCTGTAGACTTCCTGAACAGAAAATCATTGGGACGCGGGAACTCGAATCATTTGGGGTTGGCATGTGATTACAAGGTATTAACCTAGTACAAAAAACATATTTGCACCCATCTTTGCTCGTGTTACTCTGAAACAGATAGTACTATAATCAGATATTGTAAATGTACTTCTAAACCATAAATTTGTTTCGAGGTGAAGGGAAGGTGATGCCATCAACGATGCAGCAGCTAAGGGATCCTATAAATCTGTTGCCGCACGCTTCGTAATAGACCTTAAATGAAAACGCGCGTCTAATTAAATTTCTTGGTAGTTACGGGTAATGCGACGTCAAGGTTGTGCAGGCAGATTATATAGTTGTCTCATATAGTAGTCAAGCTTGGTAAACGGTCGGGCTGAAATAGGTGTAAAACTCACTATACTTGACTTGAGAAATTCCCGAGGAACCGCAGTAGCGATTACAAATTGTAATTTTCAGTAGAAATGATAGAGGCAATCAAGGCCACGGGAGGTCGCCACCGGTAGTTTTAGCTACTACATAAACGCCTACACTGAAGTGCACAGTTACAAACAAGAAGACACTACAGGCACTTGCTTGGTTAGAACCCCCGGATAAATCCCACCTGCCTTTGCAGGCTTAAAATGGCTATTATGCAAATGAGACACAGTGTATGATTTTTTTCGACATAATGCCTTAACAAGACACGCACTGGAAGTACGCCGAACCATACTACAGCAACAAATATTGTCGACCATCCAAATAATCTTACCGAAATGATAAATTCGTTTTTGGGTGAATAGCACATAGGCGTGCATAGAATCTAGCCGTCAGTAGGGGTTAGGTGGTTAAAAAAAAAACTCTAACCTACCCTGGCGTCGACTGAGAATGCCATCGCATCCATATTTACTTGAAGTTAGACGAAGAACGCTACTCGCATAGGTGTAAGTTTAAGGCTTATATGATTGATTGTTAGGACAACAATAATTTCTCGTAAAAACCGATTTAGAAGCTGAAGCAGACCAAGCCTGGTCGATAAGTGGGGCCATCTAGATAATGATCGGCGGAGACTGACTGTTATTGTTGTTACATCTATTAAATGTTCAGTATTGATATTGGTAAGTAGTGAAGTCTATATCCGTTAGCGTTGTTTCGGATTATGGCTTGACAGATACTGTGCCAATTGGGTAAAGGGGTTATTTTAGCATGCGTAACACCTAGCTAAAAACGACATCTTATCTGTAAGATAGCCCGTCGTTATCATAACGTTTAACGTTTCCCTACGGATAATCCTACGAAACGATTACACCTGTTGTCCTAGTTGTTTTCACCAAATAAATTACAACTGTAGTTTAAAATCCTACGAGTCGCATGATAGCTCTACCTATTCTATAATCGCACAACTTAAAGGCTTTATAGGGCCTCCGAGTTCTATCCTATATTGATATCGTCTTATAGTTGTAATTCAGTAAAAAAAAAAAAACTATTATCAGCATTAAAGTTAAGTGGACAATTCAAGCTAAATCGAGGTACACGAAGACGATTTCCTGCGTAGTGAAAGTAATACATGAAGCCGAAAGTGTGCTCGTTGTGTTTTGGTGCCAAAGGCTGTTTGCTTAGGCGTTGATCATTTTCGAGCCTCGAACTTCAATTGGATTACCTACCTCGATCTTTGATAGTTGAAGCTAGAAAAAGTTGTCATTATATCGATTACCGTTAATACCACGCATCTCCGAGATAGTTAATCACTTATCGCGTATGTTAATTTCCACTGTCCGAACATGCACAGCTGTTGATGGCGAGGATCTACTTCACGATTTGGCCGAAAGAATGATGTCACTTGGTAAGATCGCGAATTACTAACATTTTGAGTACTCAGTCGGGACCTAAGGACTCATGTCAGGATTCTTATAATTCTTGAAGATACCACTGGTCGAAACACTCTGAAATTATAATGATGTAAATATAATGTATAAAATGATGTAGCCTAAACAAAGTTCTAGATACGGTTGCGTTATAATAGGATGATTAATCTTAGATTATCACTACATTATCAGCTAACTCGGATCATTTCGCCCACTGTGGGCCCTCGAGCGCACGGAGGGTTCCTGGAAAAACGGTTTCCAGCAAGATAATAATATAGTTGTTATATAAAAACAATTATTATTATTAAGACAAATAAGGATGCAATCATTAGACAAGCGCAAACATCAGTACAATATAACTTCGAGAAAAGTCAAAGTTTAATTGACCTTTGCATGAAGATGCCTAATTATGATGGTCTCTTTCTCTAGTATAGGTAATGGTAACATATGAAATACGAACTTTCGAAACTTACGAAAAGTTTATATTCTGAAGGTTCGTGAAGAAATAATTCTTCAGATCAATTTTGATCGACAACGCTGAAATCGATCATGTTGAAGACTAGTGAATGGTTTAGCTGGAGCAATGTTTAGGCCGATTACGGTTGTCTATGTACGGAGAAATGTAAGTAGCACAAAAAAACAAAGGATAATTATAATATCCTAAACAAAATAGAGAGGAGAACGATTTACTTGTTAATGGGTATTGAGTTAGCACGAACCAATTTATTGTTGGACGTTTCGTTATTTCACTGTGCTTTCTTATAATTATCTCCTATAATAATAATAATAATAATAGCTAATTACTAAACCGAATTTTAGCGTGTACATTCTAACCTGGTAATACATTGTCTTCTCAAAAGGCAGTATTTTTAAAAATGTCCATTTATCATAAGCTTAAGTTAAATCGCCAAGATAGTTTCGCTTCCAACAACCATTGAAGTAGCAGAGTCTCCTCAGAAACACCTCACAACACGCTCAGTCTATTTATGTTTGATATGGCCTTCACTCAAAGGACAAATAACGGATGCTTTAAAATTGCAACAAGAAAGCAGCCTGTAACGAACACCGGTCCACTTGCTCGACTATTTCCATCAGGTTTGAATAAAAATACCGAGAAAAGATAAAGTTATGGGTCCGTCTGACCGCATTGTATGGGCATAAATGCGTCGGTTATCACATGTTGGATTTTTATGTGATCGGTTTTGTTCGGCTCGCAAGGCTCTATCGTGTTGACAATAGCAAATTTTCATTTCCTTAAGCGGAACGAGTAGGTTCAATTTAGGCTCTATTGGCCTATGTCAATCCTTTTTACTTGTTATGGACGTGTGGCATGACAAACAATACACGAAGTTCCTAATTAATCATTTGCAGATAAGACGATAGCTGTCACAATAAAAAAAAGACGCTCGTTTTAAAAGACTAAGTGTACCTATATATATATATATATATATATATACTTAGTTAATGTAAATTCTAAGTTAGCGTATTGGCTGCTGGGATGTGGAACTGTGCAATAAAAATTCGTTGCACCGAACGAATATCAAGGGTACATTTTAGCATATTTAGTAAGTAGGATTGTCATGAATTATACAGCTGGCTTTCGGTATTTTGGGTCCATTTGATAATATCATTTTTACCATGCAATAGTCGTGGTAGTGATGATAATAATAAGGACGGTCGCCGAATTTTATATTCTGCTCTTTGAAAATTTCCACCGATACGGTCTACGTACGTTTGTATCATTGTAACTGTCCAGTGACTTTTGGTGCGGAGTCATAGGTTATATGACAAGAGGTTTCTATCAAAATAGCTTTATTTTGGTGTATATATATGTAGTTAATTGCCATGTCAAACAGCTTCTTGTACTTTGGTTTTTTCATTCGCAACATTCTCAAAAGTCTCTTTTTCCCCATTTTGAATTCTGTCTAGTCTATAGTACAGCGTAAATCTGAATTACTGGTGAACAGTATACAAACCTTGATCAAATTTTGGCCCCAGAAAACTAATAGCAACCTGTCTTTTTCTAAATAAATCATATATATATATATATATAGATATAATAAATTCGATTGCGATTTTATCGTATGTGAGCTGAAGTTTTCCTACGTTCTAGAATGAATCATTGTGCTAAATAGTTCCGCACTAGATAATTATACCAACGGGAAATACTTTGCGTTGATCGAATAGTTATGGTTAAAATGAAATGAGAATATTTTCGAAAAATGTTGACCCAAATGTGTTATTATGAAGTCCTGAATTATTAATATTTGAAATAATGCTCCTTATTTTTGGCTTCGTCTGCAAGGCTGTGACAAAATGGCATGCATCTTTCCTAAAGGTCTATGATCACACGTTTTTCATTCACGTCACATGTGTTGCAGGGATAACATATTTTTCAGCACAAGCCAAATAACGCGTTTCAATGGACCTAGAAAAGAGCTAATCTATTTTTTGGTGCTGTATGGAGAGAATCGCTGGGCAGTTTTCGCTGGACTAGCGTATTAGCCACAAGGTCTTCGGAAAGTTCTGCTTTCAAACCACAAGGCTTGCGGCCTTAATGAACTAAGAGGGAAACAAAGAACAAGAGGTTGGCGGGTATAAAGCTACTACGGAAAATCTTACTTTAGTGGGGTCGACGGGATCAGTCCACATAGCTAAACATAAAGGTACTTTCATTCAAACAGTAGCAGATTATCGACAAAGACTGGGCCGCAGAACACCTCCACGCACGAGAACGATGACTAGCTAGGAAAATAACTTCCCGATACCATAGGCAGTGCGTATAATATTTTCGAAGAGTTCTGATAACGTCGTATATCATTAGCACCTTTGATCCCTAATGACAACGGCAGTTTTACTTGTTAGATGTCCATCCACGCTCACTTTGTTCCTTAATTCTGTTCTCAGTAAATCTGCAATTTTATACACAGAACCTATAGATGTAGGATGACTTGTGGAGGTCTCTGCCGCACAGGTAGAACGCTTAGAAAAAATGTAATGAAAATTGGCGCCAAAACATTAAATCTAGCTAGCGAATTTAGCTGGTTTTGATAAGCTAGACACTCGAAAAATCATATGTAACATTCCCCCACTGAGTTCACTCCATGTAAAATTTATGGAAGTATGATGTACGGAGAACCGAGAAAATACGTTTTTTAGGATTCAATATACTTTTGGATAAAAGCATTAGAGCCATTGTAAATATATCTAATAATAAGTAATAACACTAAATCTTGTGTGACATTGAAAACGCCGAATAGTCTTGTATATCAGCGCCCGACATCACGTACTATTTTAGAGCAGCAGCTTGAGCAACTTAGAATCGTTACTATACGGAACGAATCTATATGTGACTAAGAAATTTATGTGTATATATATTCCTTGAGGGATGGCTCGGGGAAGTTTTTACGTCTTATTTCTGAGACTATATATATAAACAAAAACAAGTATTTTAATACTTTTAAAAATTTCTATTTCATCAAGATAGTATGCAGCATAGCAACGTAGGCAGTAGCAGATTTCGGGCATAGGAAGTTTTTAGTTATAAGGGAAGTTCGTCCAGCGCAGAAAGATCAGACAGTGGCTGACCTCCACTCAAATTCCCCCGCCGTAATGAATTTATTGTTTTGGTCTACAGGGTACTAACTTTCATCTGGTAGTAGTAGCAGTAGCCGACGAACACCTACCCGTTACGACAACGAGCCCGCCAGGTTCCTCCAGTTTGAACGCTACGACCTTTCTGTGAATACGCTGTTTCCATGCACCTTTGTCTATGTCATTTTATAATCTAAAAGCAGCATAACGTTTAGCTCCGATTTGTAAGGTTTTTTAAGATCTTAAGGGGCTCCTGACACTAACTTCAGTAACAAGCAATAATAGATGTACATTACTTTACATAACTTTAACAAAGTTATGCCAAAAACGTTTGCCTCAAGTGTCGTAACAGCAAATGATAGAAAGCCGTCATTTGCATTTTTGGTTACGTTCCGGAGCCCTGCTTCGATTGTCCACGTTTACCTGTGAAAAATCAGCGACTCATATTTTTTTAACAGTGGGCTTTCCCATTTCCCTTTCCTATGAGAGTTCTGCGACTACGAGAGCCAGAATCGGCTTACGGCTTCCCTCTGACCCCTTTTGTGCCTTTCAGCATCATTAGTAAGGTTTTTCTCGACGAGTTTCAGTCCCTATACATGAATCAAGAAAAAGTTTCCGCACGAGAAATGCTCTTTTAACAGAATACGAACGACCAACCCGTTCTTTTTCGATAGCGCTCTCGCAACCCGAAATCTCTGTCTTTCTGCATCAGCGGCACAAACTAGATCTACCGCTTCATCATACCCCGACGTTTGTTTGCGCCATACTTGAGTACGGTGTTCAGCAGGGCCCCCGCTAAGAACATAGGTGTATCACTATTTTATGCATATGAGATTGCCGTCAGCGGCGTTTGCTTCGAAATAAGAGCATACGCACAATATAAGCAATCTCCTACAGCTCATAAGCTATTTATTATTACACGATCATTACGTGTTGAGTCCTATACAGATATTAATGCTTCAAACCAAGTTAGTGACCTGAATTCCCAAGGTATTCCATCAGCTTATTTGTTGTTGTACGTACAGGTAGTATGAGAACAAAGACAAATGTCACTTTGTTTCCGCAGTTGGGGTTCTGTATTCTAGCAATTGCAGCTCGGAAAAGACTGAGGTTTCGCCGTATTTTTTTCTCCCTGTGCCTTCCTTTGTGGCTAATAGCTACGTCATCCGAGCACTCTGACGTACGTTGAAGCCCCATCATACATCAGAGTATTGGAAAAAAGAAAACGCTTTTTATGTTTCTACCTAGACAATCACGAGGATTATGATCGTCCAACAGAAATACGCGACACCTGTTCATTCGAAGCTTCAATACTACTCTTAGCCGTACAAATTAAAATACATAACGAATTAGGGTAACGCTGAATTTAATTTGCTTTAATCGGCACCTAGCCGAGGTTAGCTAGCCTAATTACACATCGGTTATACAATCGGATTCCTAATTCCCCGATCCAACTCAACAACAATATACAAACACTTACTTGTTAACGGGAGCGACAATTTCCTTTAGGGGAGTATCATCAATCTCCTGTAACGTCTTTAATTACCCGAGAAGTCGCTGTGCTTAAATGGGCACGCGGCTTCACGGATTCGAAGCTTACATAGACACACAAAGGTAAACAGGTTCATTTCATGATCCATGTAAATATTAGTAAATGTTAATTAAGATGGACTTTGCTGCTCGGAACAAACCAGTGAGAAATGGTAGCGTTTCCATTCAAGCAGCGATCTCTTTGTCAAACAAATGACTAAAATTTATCGAATAGGCATTGGTAGTTAATGGTCAACTCGAAGAAAAACGCCGTTGTCAAGGATCGAACGAATTTTGCATTATGAACTATATCTATGGGCGTTCAACATGGACAACGGTGCTACGGTCGGTGCTAACGAATGCGATTTTCTTGATCGGTTCGCCGTGAAGAATCGAGCCTGATTTTCGTTAGAGAACCTTTCTTTTAAGATGTATGCTTTCGAGATAAAGTAAAGCAGTTGCCATTCGAAGAGCCCCTTGCGTTTAGGCAAGATTTTAAGCTCAGGTCCCGTTGAGAGGTTCCTTCGTTTGACTGTCTACAGAATGATCTTTTTTCGGAGTCTTTGGTGGCATTTTCTGGTAAAACGTTTCCGCAAAATCGTTCTACCGAGACGTCTAAGAGTGCTCGCCTATCGGTCTATTGTGGGACTTTATGTTACTACTTTGTTGAGTCGATCGATTATAACATTGCTTTGACTGAACAACTTATTCATTATAAACTTCGGCAGTTGCGTCAAACGACAGATGCATCTAAAGATCACCTTAAAAATCAAGCTCGAGATACATATCCTAGGAAATATTAGACCAGTATTGAGACGTCATCAAGCTAAACAGAACTAGCACAATCGAAACACGTTATCATCTCACATATATTAAGCGAAAAGCACAATAAATGAGTATAGCAGTGATCAATAGGGATGTAAATTTATCTACGATATACAGCTTGGGTGTCATAAGCAGTCATACACCCCGGCTTAATTTGAACGGATCAATGAACGAATATGAGCTTAACGTGTGTCCGAATGCGGTACCTCACCTAGTCAGTGTCCGATCTTTTTTGTTTGCTGTCGGCCATAGTGCCTTGGAATGCTATCAGGCCTTATAATTCTATTCACCGTATGTAAACAAACGCATCGAATCAGAGGCTAGACGAGGAACAATCATATTTCACCCAAGGCGACGTGAACTAGAAGGCTTCTGTAGCATTCGAGCATTACAAATAGCTTAGTGAGTAACGTGTTTGCCTGCTAATTTTAGAAATACGTTATGGTCTACGTTGAAATCCGGGAGAACGGCTGGGGGGCCAGCCGTCTGATAGAAATGTCTAGCGGCGATACCGGACAGAACTCCGTGATTGTCCACGTTCGAAACCTACGTGCCTATGTATCTGTTAAAAATTTACCAAGCATGAACACAACTGGAAGTTTAGGAACCAGCATACTAGGTTAGCGAGTACCACTTCTAGCTTCGATTCACTAACGAGTCTCTTCGGTTGACGCTGTTCACGACTATAATCTTACCGTTTATACCGATGACTTGGCCGGCGAGCTTCAGAAATTTCTCTGTAACAAATCCAACGATCCCCATATGAATAGCCATCAGAAGTGCAGGCGTTGAACTGTATCTCCCATAGTTATGCCCCTGAGCCATACCGCTGTTAGCAAAGACTGTGTTCAGCAAAAGCGTACAAGTTTGCTGCGTCAGGTATAACTGAGAGAATATATATTGATAGAATGTATTAGCTTTCCTATCGAGCAACAGCACATGGATAATGTGTGGCTAGTACCAAGCTGTTTTTCCTACTTTGGGTAGAAGGCGATTGTCACGAAGTTTTGCACAGAAAGCTCTTTTCCTTTATCCAAACCTGTGTCGACATGATACGAGTTATCGTATTGAGAAAATAAATCTGAATAAAAAACTCCGATAACCTTTAATTTTTTTTTTTTTTATTTAATTGCTACCACATGGCAAAGCTGAACCTTATTAGAAGAAACGAACCAATAAAGCTAAAGCTAAAGCTAAAAATGTGACGTAGCGGACCTATACACTCAATACTTTTGTTTCAAATTAGATGCTTTAGGTTGAAAAATAAACGCTACATACTTTTGAGATCTCTCAAAACGGTGTCTATACGTTTCCTAATAAAACTCTTCCTAGAAAATCAAAATGAATGAAGACAGAGGGACTGAAAATCTGACTCCAATCGAATTGCTCTACTCTACTATTGTTATATCTCTTGTACTGGAAATAGACACTTACACACAAATATTCTATGAATCATTCTACCATACGTAGCAGCACGCTCTATACAACGTCACAAGCAAATCAATTTGGCCTTTGTATGGCCTTAGCTCTAGCCAATAGATTCTGCAGAGGGACTAATATAAATAATAATTGTTATAATCAAATTAGCAAGTCTATCGTTACCAGGGAGTGGGCACTGGGTGGATGGTGTTTACCCGGGGAGCCATTACCTCCAGGAAAAAGGAAGTCTGTGGTTATTGGGTTAAGCTACGTTGTACTTGCTCTTATGACTGACGCTAATATTCTCACATATGTTTATCCGTAATAATTCTAGCAAGGCATGTTTACATAACATTTTCGTTCCTAGTTAGTCGTATGCGAATTAGAAGTAATTTCTGCTATTACCGCGTAGGAAGCTACCAGGTCGCGTTGGCTCATCTACGATGGTACGGACCTTCGTTGTAACGACTCTCGCGAGCAAATGCAGATTCGGAAAGTGTTTACAGACTTTGTACTTGTATTGCTACAGATACACGCGTGCAGTCTATAATGGAGGGTAACAAAAAAAAACCGATCAACAAATTTGGCGAATGGTTTGTCAAGGTGCTATATTTAGACTACCCCACACAATAATCAGCGAACTTTATTTAAGCGCTTTATTGAACACTAGAGCAAGTTTTCTATCAGATATGCTGGTTCAACGTCGGAATAATCTTGGTCTTTTATGCAAGGCCTTGTTTCAGCATGAACATGATAACGCAATCACCCCACTGGAACGTGTCCCGTCGGCTTACCCTTGTCTGACGTTAATTGGCGCACTGTATACTTTCGTAGATGTTCTTGTCGCATTGTCGAAAATTCACTATTTGCTGTCATCAACTGCGTTGAGTGTAGTGTGGCACGTACGTATTCATTCTGAAGCCCACAATGTTATGTCCGAATCTTTCGAGCTGTCGTTCCTCGATGGAATCTTTCGGTCGTAATCGATAACGACGACAAGTACTTACCCTTTTACGCATCACTTTCACTTTTACGCATCAGGCTATCCGAAGCATTTGTACCCAGCTTTATTCAATTGGCTCTTGGGTCACTAAAAGGTAGGGGGACGGTTCAACATTTGCTTTTTATATTTCGACTTTTACATCCGGCACCGCCGTTAGGCATTACCACGAAACGGACCGTGTGTCTAATATGCCCGGGGTCGAACATAGACCGCAGACTGTTTCTGAGATCAGCGGACACCCAGAGTTTACCCGCTAAGCTATCGGAAAAAACGCTTTGCGCCAATAAGTCGCCGCTAAGTCTTCCTTGCAACGCGGCCTAGTTTCGTCTGATTCACCAGATAGGATAGAGCAAATGAGAACCGATATTGTCCAAACAATGACGTATAGTATTCATCCGCCCGCTTAGGTATCGGCTAAATGTTGGCGGCATTTTTACGATCAGAGAAGATTCGATGCCCGCTAGCCCCCGGCCGGGATCAGGCAATGACCAAAATCATTCAGAGCCCAGCCACCCAGAAGAGCGCTTGCCTGTTTTACTTCTTTATGCAGTGGTGTGTGAACGAACGTGATCGTCTGCGTGCGGCTATGTGAAGGTTTTTGTGCATGCAGATAATTGCTGTAAGAACGAAGATGAAGCGATTGAGGTGGAAGGCTACCCTTTAGGAGACAATATCAAATCGAAGTCCGATATTAGATAAACGACAATTCACCAAGGAGAACTCTTGTATACAAATCCTTGAACCAGACATGCGATAGCTACGAAGCACAAGATAGGGGGAGGACACAGGAGAAGGGTAGCTTGGCAAATTGTGCATGGAAAAAAAATCGACTAGTAGAATTTTGCTACGTGTTTAGATTAATTTGGTTGGTGAAAACATTAGTGGTCATCGTTATGATCAGTGGAGCATTATCAAGGCTTATGATTAATTACACCGTTTACATTCTAAATTGGTATGGAAGGCACGCTGGTGATACTAAATATTGTGGCACTCAATAAAGAACGTCTCTATACTAGATTAAACATATTTTGACTAGAAATCTAGATACACAACAGTACGCAACGCTGCAATATCTTCTGCGGGCAGAAATGTCCTATAAACCGTCGAAAACCCATGCACAATACAAAACACAGCTAAGCATTATTTCGAGATACTCTTTTGCAGCCCGCTCTACCTCAATTCTCCTTTAAGCATGATAATCCTCTACAGCTCGCAGAGAACGCCCAGTTCTCATACTATTTCCAGCCTACATGCCGACATACTGGAGTGGAACAATGTTCCCCTGATTAAGTTGTGCGTAGGCCTTTGGCCGTAGATGTGCCTTTAGGTTGGTCCTGTCGCCTACCCCAGGGAGTAAAAGGGCCCTGCACATTTTTTCTCGCACACAAGCGTCCGCTAACACCTCGCTTGCCGACGCACATCACAGATCAACCATCAAAGGAAAAGAATCTCACTGACTTACTGTCGTAGGCGTCGTGATGAGCATTCAGACTTCCTCGTTGGCTGCTTGACTGGCTGCCTCTCCGATTCGGGAGATGGGGCGACCAAACTCGTATGGAACTGTGTGTGCCAGAATAAGTTGGAGGTGAGATTGGTCATTTAGCAGTGCCTGAACGGGGGACTGGCCAGTCAACGATTCAGTGGGTGAGAAAAGCCGCTTGATGTGAAAAACGAGCTAGGAAAGAGGGCTTAATGAAGAGCTGGCCGACAGCCTACGGCTAATACGAACCGGCTGAACTACGGACTTGGCGAGAAGGCATGGCAGTGACTACTTTCTGAACCAATTGACTTTTACAATATACACTTACTGCCGACGCCACAAGCTATCCTGGACATGACGATTAGATTCAACTGAAGGGGGTTCGTAGATCGGAAAGCATCTGTCAGCAGTGAACAGGAATGTCTACATTCGTGCTAACTATTAGCTTGGGCTACTACGAGCTGAGCATGACGCGACACCACACCAAATAACAGCTCAAGATGGTATTATTCTATGTATAGCATACGTACAGATTCGATGAATTTACAGGGATGAAGCGACTTTTGAAGCGTTTTATGAAATAACGATACTTAAAGGGCTTTACTGTTGCTAACAAAGAGAAAAACATTTACGCTTTATACGCCATGAATAATACACGAGTTCAAGCGTACTCGTACGACAACGAAGGACGACTGTTCACTCTGCCAGCCGAGTCCCCTCGTAAAGCAGATCCGTTGTACTATAGGAAACGCTTCTTTTCGAAGGCGATGCGACGTGATGCCGTTACTGCTAGCCATAGAGATGCCATTCAATGAGCTCATGTCGGCATTCTCACGAAAGAACGAAAATTAAGACGAATGTCTAGGTTTGTCCTGGAGAAAAATTTGCAGGTGTACAGTCGAGTGACTAATCAACACATACTTGTGTTTTCGTGTCCATCAGAAGAAGGAAAGGTACTAACAAAGTATGTAGTCTAAACTTCTATTGCGCAACGTAGTCGATGGCGCTTGCTTCGATATGAGATTTGTCAGCCATCAAATCCGTCTTGACGTTTGAAACCGGTGTACGAGACTGAGTATATTGATTTATATATCCATTGCTAGTGCGACGATGCGTCAATTCTAGATAAGTGGGATCTACCTAAGAGGACAGCTAATCGAGACATAGTTTTCGGTACGTAACGATATGCGCCTTTTTAAATTCATATGTTTCGGCCTCGGAATACTCGGTTAGGTTTAGCTTCTATTGGAAGTGAACGAAGGATTGGACGGAAGAATATGTCTTTTGCTCTGTTTTACAGAGTGGTATCGTTTATAACTAAATCCGAGCCAACTGAAATTTAACCAGTAGACGCTATGTCAGTATCTAGATTTCCGTCTCCAATATACCAGATCACCAATGCGGGTATGCTAAATATCAAGAAAGGGCAGGCGAAGTACGGGCCGTTGCTACTGAGAACGATTTAAGCACTTACTGCAGGGATTTTTTCAGGATTGCACGTCTCATCGTGCATTTGCCTTTTTGTGAAACCTGTTTGCTCTTTCGCCATTAGAAATTCATACCGAGTCTAGCAGTTACATCGTTCTTTTTTAGAACAGATTTTAATACGCGTTCTCACTAGTACTGTGGCCGCAAATATTGTATCCGTAGACTTACTTAGATGGTCGCGAAGATGTCAAAACAATAAGAGATCCCGAGACCATGTCTTGTGAATTTTAGCCAAGAATACAACCATGTCTATATAGGGTATGCTGAGCGGATTTTCCTGCTTTTAGAGCCTAGCGCCTGGAAAATATCACCACTGAACGGCCAGAACATTTTATCCTGAATAGTAGAAATTGCTGCTAGCAGAGCTTTTGCCTCGCAAATAAAAGCCGTTTCTCATTGTTGTAACATGCGCGCCTGGCTTCTCGCCAACGGGTTGAAGGCAAAACCCTCAACCAATCGACGTAAACCTGAACAGGTTTGACATAAGAAAAAATTTGATAACGCCTTTACGGTACAATAGATTAGCTGTAACGTAGTATTTCAAACGTATTTTGGACGCTTCCTTGAAACTTCATCAAACTTTACGGTCCACCATGTCAAACAAATGCACCATTTCGGTACGCGTACAAGTGATGTATACTAGACATTCGGCATATTAGTGAACTTTTCCTGGGCGTTATCTCGGCAGGACAACAAAATAAGTTTGTCATCATATTAATATGTTTAGTTGTCGTTTCCAGCGCCATTCAAGGTAGTCATGCAAAAGTACTCTGTCAACGGTGACTGTGTACAACAACTTAGTAGTCAACTTCAGCTAACTCACAATGTCTTATATGGGTGCATATTTGACAAAATTTTTTTTTACGATTAATGTCTATTAATGCATCACAAGACACCAAGTTATTTTGGAACACGCTGCTTATGAAAACGCCAGCAGACAGGCAGAAGTCACTCAAAATTCTTGTGTAATTTCGCATGTGTTTTTATGACGGCATAGCCTTGTAGATTTCTACTTAGTTTGAGAGCGTCAATATTTAACTGAACTTCACGATGAGTCCGGCAAACAACGGCCACTGTACTCAGTGCGATACTAGTACTTTTTTTTGCATAATGATTTGGTTGCGATTCTTCTCAAGTCCTGTCCAAGTAGATGCGTAGCTACAAGGCCAAGCGCGCGCATTTCATGGCTCCTGAAGCAGCGTCCTAAGAGCCTTAAGGGCTAAAAGCTATCAGGACCCTTTGATCGAGAGTCGACGAAGAAAGGGCAATTATCATTGTAGTCTACTCTATCACGATACAGTAATTACATCTCTTTCATTTAGCCATTTTCTCTTTGTGCCAGTGACCAATTACCTTTATACACTTATTATTCTATTACCCTGTCATTAGCAAAGTTGAATAGAAATGAATCTTTATATCCCATATCTGTAAGCGGAAAGCCACCTAGGCCATATTGCACTTGGAGGTTTTGCATATAAATTAATAAATCTTACCTACAAAAAAGCCCTTTCCCAGGGCAGAATTGAACAGTTGCAGAAAATCAGGCTAATTACATTTTTTTTTTTCTTTAGGAGGGCGTCAAGCGAAAATTAGCTTTGCTTTTTATCGTTAGCATTGCCCCTCATTTCAGCACGAAATAAAGAAAGATCAGTATTGTAGGAAATAGAAGGCTGTAAGTACCTGATTGAACAATAGCTATTTTCTATCTAGCCGTTTATTATATTGGTAGAATGCATGGCTGTGGTATAGAATTTGAGCAGAACTGATACATCGAGTCTCGAACAAGGGGAGTTCTATATGGATAAAGGGTGCTGTGAGAAAACAGAGATATGTGATTTAATATCTTTCAATCAGGTTAATTCCATGTTTAATATTTTCATGCAGTAATTTCTTTTTTTCAGCAATTTATTAATGCAACACCATTAGCCCTCTCGCTTCACTGTTTGCACATACAAAGATCTCTGACGGTACCTCCTATTTGTTTTTTTTTTAAGGTAAATTTAGTCTTAGCAATGAATAAGAAGAGCTAACGAATCACTCGCTTTTCAATACATGCTGTACGTATTACTGTATATATATATGTAGATATAAAACTGTTGCCTTATTTACCATGAGCATCGTGCTTCTCTAAACTTCGGTCCAAAACACTCCCCAGAAGGAACTCTGCGTTAAGCATCTTTGTAATCGGGATCATTGATAATTGTTTTGCTGAATTTTCGCCCCGGCCTGCATCCATATTGACACAGATGTTCAGCAATGAAGACTATGGAAACGAACTTGCACCACTTTGGTTGCTTTATGTCGGCAACACGTGCAGTTACTCTACCAACTGAATACATACACAGGCGTAGCCCTTTTTTTTGATTGCCACCTATTACTTTGTCTAGCCGAAAGTCGTCAATAGCCATAATAGATAATTTGTTAATGTCCCGTAGTAAAGTTATACAAAGGTGCTTCCTCTTTCAGCAGACATCGCCCGTCCTTCAGTCTTTATAGTCAGCGACCCAATGGAAATTAAACGATGGCGTCTAAACTAACTACTCTATGTAAATAATAGATCCTTCATGAAGCAGTGTATGCGTTTAACCTTTAATGTTTAGCAAAGAATGGTGTATGAGCCGATTGATTCTCTCCCGTATCTTGCTCAATTCGGTTTTCTTAAAGCATTTAACATTGGTTACTAATTTTTGCACAAAACCGATCATCCATAGGATGCGTGTGGTAGAACTGTTAGTAGACCTCTTTAGGGCGTTGGCTGATTTTTTTCTAAATCGCTGGCAGCTCGCTTGTACGTTGTCGGAATACTGCTATTTCGAACGCTACCTTCTTCTGTACATACAACACACAAACCAAGAACTTCCTCGTTTGCAGATATTTGTTGGGCAACTTCATATGAATAACCAGCGATAGGCATACATAAAAAAAGGATCCATATTTTTGTCCTGCCGCACTCGCTTGCCTTGGCATAGATGCACCCAATGAGGTAGGTCTATTCCAACGTGTGCAAATGGATTTGAGTTAAAAACTTGTCTTTTAGGCAAAATGCTTTTAGCTGGCTGCAAAGCTAACCCATTCTATCTAGATGTCAGCTTGTTTAGCGGGCTGTAGAATTTGAATACTTTCAAATTACGCATCATTAGCAGACGAAATTTCGCGAGTATTTATACCGAATCTTTGGCAGCTGAGTGTTATGACAAGTAGTGACTTCAGACGTTGAACACCAGTGCTCAATTGAAAGTGCCAATAGAATCTATCGGAGATTAGTGAGAGCGCTAAATAAGGAGGTCATAAGCGAAACAACGACTTGTGGCGACCTGCGTTAACAAGAAATGTCATTATAGACGAGAACTTACGCCGCTTACGAGCGAAACATTGGGCGAGAAAATGGTGAATTAGAAGGCAAGTGGCAGCGCCGAATGGATTTGGGTATCAACCGATGCCTATACCCGTAACGAGTATCAGGGACACCTACTACAACGAAATATCGCCCGAAACGAAAAAACGCTCAATGCTATTTAATATTTCTAGTTGTTAGGAAGCTTCATAGGTAGGCAACGCAGTGTGGTTAGCCTGGCGCTAACATGCGATGTTTGACTTATTTCTGCCATAGCGCCACCTAGCGTCACTAGTCGAAAATAAAGTACCGATAACAAAATTTGGTAAAGTGGCACTAATTAAAAAGTTTAACTGCTGTCGAAAAGCTCGTTTCACTATGCAGCCACTAAAAACAATAGGTCTCACATGCCGTTTTCCTATATTACCTGGCTTTAAAGTTGCTCTCTAGTTGATTCTACTCCATCAAATAGCTCCTAGTGTATTTAGAAAAATACCAGCAACCCAACAAATGATGCGAATATTTAGTACCAAATCCAAGCGTATTATAAGAGCGTATATATTCCATACAAAAGTTCATCATTTTGGGGTTTTCTTTTAAGGTTTGCTATTAGTTTTACTAAGTAGACGAGACCTTGGCACCATCCGTTCGGTATGACATCAAGGACCTGCTTCCATTAGAATGTCTAGCCACGTCGACGTTCTTTTGCCCTTTTCTAAAAACCCTATGAGACGGCATGGTAACCATATATCATGATGGACATTTGCTAACGATGCAATTCGAACAGCTATTGCCGCACGTTCATAGTTTTCATAGAGCCCGCTCGAGAAGATGCACATTAGCCACCCAGACCATCTTTCGGGGGTTATGACGGGTCATCTGCAAAACATTTCTTTTTTGCACTTAAGTAATTATAAGATGGTCCGCGATATATAGATCGCTAGCCTGAGAATCCACGCAGCGATTCGGTGTGCGTTACCAGTGTATCAAAGAATCAACTGTAGGTGTTGGGTGTTTTAAGTTAAACGGCATTCAAATACCGCTTTTTACGCGGTCATGAGAGATGTCTTCGCGCGACCAACACATTATTTGTCAGCCAACCAATGCAATATATGACATGACCCCAGCAATTTTCAACAGCGACCGGGATTGTTTTTGCTATTCATGGCTCTTTTTTTAGTAAGCTTGAATCCAGAGAGAACAGTGCAACACACAACCATGCTGCTATCCGCTATATCGTGCATTTCGTTACCAATGCTTGTTACCATAACCCTCCCGTAGCCAAATTATTGAAAAATGGAAGTAATCGCCCGGGTCTTATGTATCAATCCATCTACGTTGTTTCACTTGTCTGTGTGGACAGATGAACTGAATTGTATATGAGGAAACGGGCACCGGATTCGATACGTGTTTATCACGTTTATGAAATTTTCCATAAGTTCATCTCTGTTTACATGAGAGGAAACAGTGATTGTTGCCCAGCGTAATCGAACTCGTTCGCATTATCATGGTATAGGGTCCGCTGGCCCTGGTGAGATATTCAAGCTGCTCCCTTCTGCAAACTCGCTCGTTACAATGAGTAAGAACGGCAAAACAAACAATGTATCTTTCAATAGATGTGACATACACAGCCTTTCCATGTTCACTTCAAGCCACTTACAGAATAATTTTACTAACTTTTCTTCATAAGTTCATAACAGAATCAACGGATACGGCGTTGACCTTTCATCGACCTCGGTTTGCCTAGAGATCTCGAGAGATACCGATGGCGAAATTTAGATTGCAGACGTTTTAGACAAATATGTATAAGCTGTATATATAACAGCATCGTATTGAATCGTCAAAAAATCATTTCCAATAAAAAAAAATCAAAGCAAATGTTCGTTTACGTTTTAAATTGAATGTGAGTCGTTTTAACTGATCGCCACTGATTTTTTGGTAACGTCATAAGCCCATTACTGCGGAAAATTTCGTGGCTTATCGGCACAAGTGCTTCAATGTCCCCCGAAATGAAACAGAATTATTGAACTGACGAAGGAAACCTCTTTTTGTTATTTGCATATTGTCGTATGCGTAATCTTTTTTCATCATCCATAACCAACTGCTTTATGTATGACTTGATTTCAATGGGTTTCTATAGAGTTTCACACATTGAAATACGGTCGAGTGATTTTTTTATGTCAATTCTATTCCAAACGTTGGATCTTTTTTTATAGTGAACTTTCTTCCTCAGACACTGTTTGGTGGTTAATGCTTAGCTCTGTAATGATGTCATAGCTGTTCATATGTCAGCTTTGCTCAACGGTCGCGATGAACCTATCAACTTTTTCCGTGACTGCTTTTTATGCTGGAACTTTCTGAAAAGCTTTTTTCCTTCGATAACGCATCTTGCTCATGAACAGAAAAGTTTTACATATACAGATATTTTTTTATAGGCCTAGGCTGAATAACGTTTGTATTCTTATTGTGATAAAACTGTATAATATAGCCACTTTTTGCGGAATTCTTACTCGTATTCAGAGCGCTCTACCTTAGGTCTGGCTTAGAGTATTCCAACATCTACAAATCTCAGCTTTCCAATGGCACCTGCTCCGACGCCACTCATCTCACGTGAAATATGTAACCTTAAAGCCATCTAACTAGAAAAACGGCCAATACTTCTGCGGCGACCCAATATTAACCTTCTAATCCCATTACATTTATTTACTGGGATTGCTTGTGAAAACCATGTTCGAAAATGTCCGAAAATAAGGTAGCACACGAACGGTGTCAACAAGAACAAGACGAGCCCTCAAGATATTTTTTTTTTTTTATTAAAAAACTAACTCATTTGATGGCCAGAAATTGGATCTAATCTTTTACTGAAGCGCATTATATTCAGGCTGTGACACCCATAAATACAGAAAAAAGCAACATCGAGGGTCGGACAGTAGTATAGTGTTGTTTTTTTTTTTTTTGTAAAACCCACATTCCTATTTATTTGAACTTGGCAAATACAAAAATGAGGTGGACACTATCTGAATAGAAACTAATAGTTAAGTGGCACGTGTTATAATCTGTAGTCCCCCGTGATCTGGTATCGATGTTACCGACCGAGATTTTTAGTCGACTGTAAGTTACACGGGAATGGAAAACAACAAAAACAGATGTTTCACACACATAAACAAACACAGAACCCGGTCCGAATCTAGAGATCTGTTGTGTACGCGGCGCTATATGTTCAAATCACTTTCGAGGATATCGTTGCCTTCGTAGTAGAAGACATTAGAGCACTGGGGAGGTCGTATTTGCGTTAATTTACGTCAGGACCGGACGTAAAATGCCTTCTCCACGTGGACCGAACTGAAAGACATAACTGTCCAAACAACATATGAATACGCACGAGTGATCCTGTTATTCAAACAAAGTACATCATGTCGGGTTCTTCAAGCTGCAAGATTAAATTTTTGATTAGGTTCGTTCAAGGCCCAGTTGATCCGTCCTATGCGTCCTAGTGTAGATATAATCTATTTTGTGAGAGTTACGACTGTTTCGCGTAGCTCTTGCGAGTAGAGATAATGGCCTCACTTCGAATTGGTACTGTTTTAAAATGGTTGAAGTATCAGTAAATCTGCAGCCTGGCTACGCTTTTGAACCCGATGTTATCTGCGCAAAATTACGATTTTTCATTGTTATTTTTTAAAAAACGAACAATAGACTATTTGAATAAGGCTGCTATAAAAGTATCGCTGCAAACATATTTACAAAGCGACACACATGAATAGCAACAACAATATCTTTGACAATAGGATATTGCCACCATCTTTTTTAAATCGACTATGTAAAGTAAATCGTCTGCGTAGCACGTTGTGTATATAATAATAGGTAAAAACTTTATGTACACTATGATTGTACTTATGTTATACGAGATATTCTCGCAGCGCGCGCTTCTCGCGAGACTAGCATCTAATACAACACATTAATGCTTCAAACCAATAGCACAAGGTGTACGATACGTTTCACTATTTCGAAATATTACGTGACGTGAATTCACGGAGGTGACTTTATGCATGAGCTATCTACGTCCATAGCCGATGATGTTTCGTTGCATACGGACGTATATATGAACGCGTATGAGAGTAGGACATCCATGAAAGAAACAATATTTAAATATGAGCATGAAAGTAAGCAAACGGTATTATTCAATTACGAAGAGCTTAGGTACAAAAATTTTGCGCAAAAAATTATTATTATACAATAGAATTTCTATTAGCAATATTAAGTAACGTATGAGATTGGTGCACAGTTAAAAAGTCGTCTGCTAGCAGATTAAGCGCACTTGGACTAAAGATGCGGCAATTGTTCTATTTGGTCGTGAGAAGAAAGGTTTGGATTATGAAATAAGGTAACTAATAAACGTTTTCGTCCTCCTACAAGGCGCGGTGCAATCGCCTTCTTCTGACGGCTAATAGTGCCATTACCTCGGGCTGAGCCGAAAACCTGTTCTGAAGCACTAGGTCAAAAGCGCTATGTCGTCTGTTGCTAATTTCATTAAAGCCTATTTAGCACACAGCACATAATACACGGCATAAGATAACCCTGCGACCTGAAAAAGCGACAGTACTTTGCCCGCGCATATGGCCTAAATACCAGCTGACACCTAAGTATGCACAAAAAGGATCTTTCCAGAGAAAAGTCGAGAGACACATTTCCTACAAGAATATTTTAAGGTTCGGAAACATTGTTCTGCGATATACGAATTTACTTTAATGCATGAATATATCTTTAGCTATAACAGAGAATAAAGAACAAATAGAAATTACCTTGGATTCTAGACAGCGAATTTGACATAATTCAAAGGAACATCGTGCACTAGAATAACACGGCAGCGTTCCCAGATATTAATCATATCAAAAAGAAAAAAAGCATATATTACATCATATGTAATATGTATGTTTCTTTCTTGTAGGTTTAGAATTGTAAGTAAAATGTTTTCGGAATAGTACCTCGAATCTGTGTGACATACAACACACGCAGCTTTGCTCTTTCGAACCAATTAATAACGTTGCATAGCTGATGGTTACACTGTTACATGGCGAGAACACTGCCGAATATAACAGGCAAAAGGCAGGATGACAACTAAAGAAGGACGCTCGAAATCCTTTTTTACTAAAGAAGACACCGATCGACGTCGTTCCAGCTTTTATCAGTGGCGTTCTAATGGGTTTCCCTAACTTTCAAATGTTAGGGACGCTCCGATTCAGCTTTGTTCCTTTCGAAATTACAGTTTTTCATTCATAGAGCCTTTAAAGAAAAGAAGTTCGATCGTTCGTTGTGTCGGGAGGGTTGAATGATAAGTGACGTTCTGCTTAGTATATATCAAGAACCAACTTTCATAAGAAAGACTATCATAGGATAGTTTAAAAAGATGAAGAGCTTTGGTTAAAGATAGGTAGAGTAGACATTCGTTTCCCATATGCAAAGAGACCCGATAACATCAGAAACGTAGATAATGCTATGTATTTGAATTTTATTTTATTCCAATGGTATTAGATTTATTTTGAGTTTATAATCTACCGGACAGATATAACAAACCTAAATGGCATTACGATAACACGGCACATTCTCATGTCAGAAAGATTATGGCTTCTTATTTTATAGTGTGTAGCAAACCGGCTCGAGAGCTGGCGACAAAATGGATGCCCGATTAAAATTGATATTTGGAAACAAACAACTTCCATAAATATGTATCGGTAGATATAGAAAATGTGGCAATGAGTCTAAGCCATGTTCTATTATATTATAATTATAGATTACCTCTTCGTATATATTGAAAGTCGATGACAAGGACACTTTTATCTTTGGGCTTTCCGTGGACCATTTGCATGAAATATTCCCATCGGTCGAATTTTTTCAAGTTCACGCGCACGATCTATATATCAAAGATAACCCGTGTTTCGTTGTATTCTATAAAGCAAAATCTTCTCAGATATTTTTGAAATGTTTAAGGAGTCGACTTAACTCAGCGATCGGCGATCATTCATTGACACAGCCACAGGTAACTTTGTGTCCTATTTTATACTTCCGTTCACAAAACGTTATCGGCATATCAACCAGTTTCCTTGATCAGTGTTAACAGAAAAACCTTACTATCCTTTTTTCAACGAAACGTTAGGCCTTCTTGCTCTTAAAACTGTGACCTTATCCTTTTAGTCAATTAGTTGTGATCTGGGAACTCAGTTTAAAACTAGTATAATCAGAAGTTACGGTCGTTCCAAGTTGACTGTAATTCAGAATGGCTATAACCTGTAATCATTTTTCCCTAGTCTTATACAATAAAAAAAAAAACTGCTCGAAGTTAGAACTGTCTAATAATCTATAATGATTCGTAGTTAACCTATCATGGTCTGTATAGTTAAAGTTAACTAGTTGAACGGTTGGTATACCTTACACATTTACCTTTTCCAGCATTTTATAACTAAAATAGTAGACACGTTCTCAGCGACCATCATCTCTTTCTTCAACACTTGGAAACACAATAAACAAACTGTCGAAAAGCAGAGAATTTATTAACCCGCCTTTGACTGCAACCTCGATTATTGTGTTTACTTCGAGAAACAGCTTCTGGTTTTGTACTAACCGTTGATCAGTATGTGGTACACGTTAGACTTTTTTTTCTAGCCCTAAAGCCTTCAAGCAATGTTTTTCTTTATCGTAGCTTTTTTGCCGCCTTTAATCGCAAGCGGATTTTTATCACGGGCCACCATAACCTATGGAAATTAGCTGGTTACTTGGCGGGCTTTTACTCCTCCATCAGTACCGCAAATACAACTGCTTACGAGATAGTCGTTTAGATTTTTTAGCGTGGTTGAATTTGTCACCAACCTTCATTGAGCTAACATATGACAACTGTTGACCCGAGGATTGGCTGTGGCCATAATCGAGTTGATCTCGTAACGCAATAAACCCATTTCCGGAAAAATGCTTTCGTCACTTATAAAACTATATTATATACAGCTCGATATTTGGCTTTTGGATTTATTAAATTAGAAAATTAGACCCCTAAACTGAAACTACTACTAATCTTACGATGTACATGTAGAGTTCTGCGAATCAACGGCTTGTTTTTATCGCTTAACGCAGTATATCTAAAACAAAATATGATGGAGCAAACGTTGTCTTTATTAAAAGATATTATATCACATAGATCTGTTGTGTGATGTAGTTTCGTAGGTTTATAGTAGACGATCAGCGAAGCGCGATATAAAAAGCGAACTTTAAGGAGCCACAGCCTGGATTGATTCGAAAGCCAAGTACTGATTTTTCAGGTTTATGTTACGGTCGCGGCTGATAATTGATACAAAGATTTGTTGCTAACAAGAAACGACGATACATTCAAAATTTCGATACCATCAGCATGATGCACATCTCCTAAACTCTGCGTTTCCTCCTTTGGGAAAACTTGTATGGTAAGATGACGCTAGAATTTTTCCAACGCTAGCGGTCAGAGAACGGTAGGTACGCGTACGGGGAGAGCTGCCGATGAACATTCCACACACGACGAAATTAACCAAAATAAAAACAGAGTCTATAAATAATTATACAGCGCGTTTTCAACGCGCTCACATATGAAATGGGACAGAAACATATGGAGAGGAACAAAAAAAAAACTCAATGAATTTATATTCACTGATCGATGTAGACTGGGAATGGTCACGGATATTGGTAATATATACGTATATGAAAATCATCTGCATACGTCTCCTTATGGTTGGGAACGTTTAAGATTAAGGCTTTTACATACGATACGGTCACTACTTTGCACAAAATCTGCGTAACATAGAAAACAGAGACTTACTATAAATTGGTAGATCGGCATTAGGTCGTGGCGACTAAGGTCCAATATGTAGCTTCGTACCTATTTCTCCCACGTATTTTCTCTTGTTTAGCAGGGATTACTACAGGACATGCACAGGGCATAACGATTATTTCAGAAGCAATGATAACGTAAACTTAGGATGATTTGCAGACGTGCTTTCCGTTTTTGTATTTAATTGACTATTTTTACTTAACTTAGCCACTGTGCCGATTCAAGGGGGTTACATCACCCTCCTCCTATTGTAATTTGATGTTTTGCCTCAGAAACAAACCACAAAGGAGGAAAGCTCTTTTCGTATATGTACTGGACAGTGTTTCTCCTTTTGTTTTTTTTCCTTCTTCTATGAATGACTGAGTAAACCAGAATATTTCCTGTGTGTAATTCAATATACTAATAAGTATCGTTAACGTAATTTTTTCATTCTACGCCGCTCGTTTGCACTAACGAGAAACTAAAGCGGAATCGACAGCACGATTGAATCCAGTGCACATGCCTGCGAACCTATTCAGGACTACTATGGTAGATTAAGCAAGGCTAATGTCGAAGCAAATAGTCTTTCAGCTGTATGACGGCCGTTTACTTCGGCTGCGGTAGTAACTGTTATTCTGCATTAGTATTCTCTAGGAAGAACAGATCACGGAAGTTATCATGCAATTGACGATTGATACAACCAGTTACACGTCGAAACAATCTCAGCTTGTACCAAAAAAAAAACACAACTCGAACTGCCACACAAAGACCTAACTCCGGCCTAACCAAAAAGCTATCTAAAACGTTCCGATGATCAGTGATGTTACGTAGAAGACCTGAGCAGGATATGCCTTCCGATACTGCTGTTGGAGTTGTAAATGGCAGCTTTAAGCCTACAGCATACTTTCATAGTTAGGTACGGATAAAAGTCGTTTGTAAAAGTTACGTACTGCGTTTCTGGATTGAACGTGTGGGGGACGAGTTTGGCTTGATCTAACATACGAAGCGTACACTATGTACGTTCTACTTCAGAAGACGGTATAAATTCAGTGCATCAACGATGTTCTTCAGCAGTGACGGTCTCAACCAGCTAACAATTTTTTGTTGTACCCCTCTGTGTATCCTCTGTGTATATAGATCATGCAATGCACGGCAATGTATGTGTAGTGTAAAACCGTTCAATGCCCAGAGGCGTGAGGCGTTGACGGAGCCGCCTGAATGGAAGGGGTCAGCGTTCGTACTTTCCAGCAAGCTATCAGGCTTTACGGAAAAGTTCACGTGCCGTGAACGTTTTTATAATAAGTTAAAAGTTGCCATCTTAAATAAATGCATAAACTTTGACAGGCCTAAATGCTGTCAATCGTATTGAAACCCTAAGCAAGCGGAACAGGACACTTAGAGACATGTAATCGTAAGAAATGACACTCAATAACTTACGCTTTGTTGTATGGCCGTTTTAATGCATTCGCAGAAAGTTAACTTTCTTCGATATGTCCGATTGTTTCATCAGAACTGTACATTCAGTGAATATATTTAGCATCAGATGCTCTGCTCGTTGAAGCAGCCCTTCAAAAGTCCTCAATTCGTTATGATTCTACGTTAGAAAATTACTCCGATGCGTTTTAGGGACGGACAGCACGAATCTACAAGCATATACATTCGCAGCATAACATAATAGGTGTGGTGTTTTTCACGGTGCATATGTGCTTGTGTCTGTACGCACGATTTCTTTTACCACTGGTTTGGTAGCGACCCCTCTCGTAAGCTGTAAGTAAGTACTAACATGGAGTAAAGCGATTCAAGGCTGCATATGTGTTATATGCCTCGTCCCGTTGACCATTGACTTGTTCCTCCATTTGACCAGTACGAGGGTTCCGCAAGCTTTGCGAGTTCAATTTCTCCCCCTCCCCGCATACCTCCCGAATCACCATCAGAAAGATTACCATTGCCCGTCATAACTGTACTTGAAGTGTAGTATTGAAGGACGTTGTGTAGGCCGAAATTTTCGTTGTGCTGGAATCGTAGGAATCAATAGGTTATCAACAGTCGACTTCGCTGGCTCGTCGACTGGCGCCCATCTTGTGACGGATGCGTTAAAACGTACAGGACGGTTTGGTGTGCCTGCAAATCGGGGATGATCAATGTTTTTCAAGTCCTATTACGGAAAAAAACATCTAAATTTCCAAATGCCTTATCATAATGTCGATACGGTGTGTTCGTACACTTTCCATTCAACTGTTGTAATTGGTAGAAACAATTGTTGTTTTTACGACGATGTGAGCCATACTAACCAGAGTTATAGTGAATTTATGTAGCGATATCGTAAAATAACGGTGTAACCTGTTTTGGCTGAAGCTGTTTCGTTGACTAGATGGCCTCAGCTTTTCTCCAGGTTGAGTCTACCGTGTAAAGTAAAGCTAGAGCACGTTACGCGAAGATACACGAAATAATACATGGAAAGAAATAATAAAGCTTTCAACAGAGACATGTTTAGTAAACAAGCGCTAGACACTATATTGACAAAATACAGTAACAAGTGAACGCGGATCTGTCCGTTTTAGTTTTAAGGTTTCTTAAGCAGGAGACTCCACAGACTTCAGGATAGCTCTTGTTAACACATGCGCTCAATTACATGACCGTCAACAGGAGCTAAAATCTCATGCGCAGTGGGCGTATTGTCGTTTGAAAGTACTCGGCAAAATCTTATCCTATATACGTGTTGATTCTTTTCGTTATAGAACCTTCTTCATACAGCTGGAAGCTACATTAAACTGTGCCTAAAGCACTCCTTTCAACGTAGGAATATATTATTTTAGCATGATATACCTTATTATTTGTTATTTCATTATTTAAAGCTCGATTTATTTGCAAGTATAGAAGCGATTCATTTGGGCGGAACGTCAACATAGCTACGGAGAATTCGAAATAATCGTACAGGAAGGTCTGGTAAACGTTAACTCTATGATATGCACGCCGCGTGCATCGTACATTTAGATATTGCTATTACATCTGTTAAAACATACCAAATGTTCAAATAGACCTGTCGGTTTTGTCACGCGGTCCTGGCTTCAAAGTTAGACGGTTTTTACATACAGTTCGCCATTATTCAACATTATTATACTTTCTACCGATAACTAATGAAGTATGACATCAGGGAATCTGTTATTTTTAGTAATGTAAGTAACGTTTTGTTCTTTCATACCTATGGCATATTGGTAATAACGGATTAAATGCTATCTGGGGTTAATATAATTTCTCGGCATTTGCAACTGCTGCCAAAATACGTATTGATGTACTATTCACAATTCCAGAAGTTTCATTCAAACTATCAACGATCGTCGTAAAGGAAGCTATCAGAAAGAAGCTTTGTATGCTCATCGTTTGAAAAGCTTGCCCTTAACCACTTTTAGGATCATTAAAATCCAGAAAATAGAATTCTGCGGGGCTTCTTGAGAAGATGCTTTATAGCTGTTCAATTGCCTACCATGGAACTGACTGGGGTCCACGTCTAAACAACGATAAAGTGTTTTATTGTCATTTTTCTTCCACAATATATATATATATATATATTTCCTCAAAAAGAAATTGGCGATCCATAATGATCCGATATCGTCTTGCATATCTCCTAGCTAACTTGCCATCGCCGTCCGAAAGCTTTAAGGTCGCAGCAACGGAGGCTTTCTAGGCCCATCTTAGATGTAAGATGAGAGTAGACAGTCACTAAGATTGAGGGAATTTCTTTGCTCCAGATGCGTCATGAAGCAACGAGTGGAAAGGGGTAAACCGGCCACACAGATATGTCGCCACTCATTTTGCTGTACAAGGGTCCCACCGCAGACTCTACAGAGAACTAGGTTTCCACGAGACTGATGATACATGAAGGCACTCGAGATGCGGAAGAAATTGTGATAGATAATCACGCCGCTCGTTGCCCCCTTTCTGAGGACATCTGGTCCTTTCAGCCAGTTCTATAGACCTACATGGTACAGTGTTTTCAATGGTTTTTTTCATACTGTCTTTGATACCAGGAGATTGTGTGGTTGACCCGTATACTACTATTATTAGCCAAGGTGAACAAATTAAATTCGAAATTTATTGTATGTATTTTTCTCTCTTACGTGAGTTCTACGGTGAGTGAATCATGAACATGTAAGCCAAGACCCCAGAGTGTAGGTCGTTAGGTAGGTAAAAATCAACCCCAAAATAGAGGGGACATGTAAAATGGCGCAACGATATTCTGCCTTTAATGTAATGATTACACCAAGCTTAGATGGAGGAACTATGAAATATACTGCAAATGTGTATACTTTTTCATTTTCCTTAGAACGAATAGATTGTAGCGCTATATCCGAACTCTGTCTGATTGTAGAATAACAACTTATGTATGATTGTCACCGATAGTAACCTGATTTAGTCAACACGCTATTATTGGAACACGCATCAAATTGGTAAGAAAAAAAGGCATTGTTCTTCTTATATGATTTTTCTCAAGCCCAGATGGAAACACAGGCACACTGGGGTGACTACAACTTCTCTAGACTAGGACCCGCATTTTATTTTTTCAGTATCTGCACAGATTTTTTGTGATTTGAAAAACGATATAAGTGTGCCAAATTGCATGCAGTAGTTGCAACGATAGGGCATAATATTAAGATAATCTATTCTTGCGCCAGTGGAGATAGGAGTAGTCTATATACTTGTGTATTATATATAACAGATAACTTCATAACACTTATGCGTGGATTCGAACCGCAAATTTACTTATTTGTGATTGCAAAGGCTTCTACACATCATTTTCATTTCTCATTTTTAGTAGACAAGAATGGAAGTCGATGCAATAAGACCTAGTTCTCAAAACAGCCTCTCAATCGGCGCTCAGCCTTGATTTTTTTTTATAAATGGTCCATAGTCCATAGATAAATAGGGAAGGCTCAACCCAATGGATGTAGAAAGATGAAATCGCATGATTCTTTTGTTGCAGTGACTAGTGCCATGTTGAAGTCGAACTAAGTAAACGATTTACTATTTATAAATTCTAAATTTTGCCAGCTCTATCGTTAGCTAGTCTTTATCAGCTATTTAATTAGAATACATTACCCGGTAGCCGGCAATCCTGATAGAAAAATGACAGGTTGTATGCACTTAAAGCATATATTAGGTGACTCGCCATATTACTATAATTCTAAGAAATCAAGAATGAGTGCAGAAAACGCTTCCACAATGACCGTATATCTCGAAATATTACTGAAAGCTTACACAAAACTTTCAGCAATATTTGACAGTTATTCACACACACACACACACATGGTTACACTGTATGGATGTTGTTTGGCACTTAGTAAATAAAGAAAGATAGCTTGGCAACAGCTTACGCATCTCTGATTCTCTGTTACGCTTATAAAACTAGTCAGTCCTGCTTTACGAAGAGACAGCTTCCTTTGGCTCCGGATAATGTTATTTAGTGGAACCTAAACGATGTAGGTCAGTGTATCTCTGTGGGACACTGTAAAATTTCAGTCATCATTCAAACTGACAGTGTGTTTAAATCCTGATCGCGACTTAAATATCGTTAAGCGGGATTAATCCATTGAAGGGTAGGATGCTACCCGTATAGTCGGTGGTCCAATGCAGCGCAGGACTCATTTGTATATATATATGATATTTGTATACGAACGGACACCTCTCCCATTCAGTGGCTACTCCATACTCGTTGAATCTATGCTAATAATTTGTCTTAACCTGAGCTAAAATGAAAAACAAACACTAGAACATATTAGGAATGGTAGCGCGTTTCGTTCCTCGGAACGATTCCTAGGTTATGCTTAACAAAGCTCTATGATGAAACGATGACAAAGACGCCTTTTTTTTTTTTATAGCTTGCCTTATTTTTCCCTTTAAGGTCCTACAGGATAAAGGTACCTCACTTCCATTTCACGCCATGTTCGTCATGGACTTTAAGGTATATCTATCATGTTCAACCGCCTTGCCCGTACAAAACTCTTCAGAAGCTAGAAACTACGTTGCTCGCTGGTTTATTGAATATTCGCAGAATTTTTGTGTAACCTGAAACACAGAGCATCGCAACTCAACTGTATCAGAGAAGGTAAAAGGTTATCTTCTTGACTTTAGTGCTTATATGCTTTAGCACCTGTTTATAGTCTTTATATATATATATATATATATATATATATATATATATAGTTTATATCTCATTAGAAAAACACAATTGTTGCTATTTTGAAATGGCAGAATTCATGCATACTAACTGTGCACATTAGTAAGTTTATCCAAATTGACCGTTTCGAACTTCATGTTTGTTGGTAACTTAATTATTACTTTAAAAGGCTTGCTTTGAGCATAGAGCGCAGTGGGTTCACGCTCGATTCTAGGCAAACACGTTATAATAACGCCACAAGGGAAATCTAAAATCATCTACTGTTTTCCCATACGAAAGCTTCATTGAAGCTAAACAGAAAAAAATCTCGAGCGGGAGATGTTCAGTGGAAAGGCGTAGTATATTTTTACTGCTGACTGAGTCATTTTTCGTACATCAAAAAATCCATGTAATCTATAATGCTTTTCTTATAGAAAACTGATATGCGGAAGTATCTGTTCAATGTTATCTGCTTCTCTTGGCTGAAGGCAAATCCACATTGGAAATATGCTAATAACACATGTGCTTGCTATTTGTCGTTGTCTCTTTTATCTACACAAATTCATTAACTTAAAATTACTTGGGCACGAACAACGCACCGTTGCTGTTCTTGTTTTTTGATAACACTTGTTTTTTACACGATTTATGTGCATATAGTTCATAATTTGTTTAGTAGGTTGAGACGTTGTTTAGGTTAGGTCAGCTCACCTCCATCATCACTCGACTATGTTTGCAAGTTGACTGAACAGCATAAACGCATTATCTTTGCCCTCGAAAATTACGGATCACCGTAATGTAGGATAAGTACATTATCCTCTGATTTTCAATATGACGAATGCAATGGTACGATTCGAGTGAGTGGGCGTTGTCTGTTAATACAAGGCGTTCTTTCGCTCCTATACATCGTAATGGACATCACTGGCTGGTCAACAAAGCCGACCCATTGGTTTATCAGTATTGATTCGCATTAAAAATACTCAAATGTGACTAAATGTACGAGCAATGGTACCTATTTTAAAGGTTGCGGCCGCGGAACTATCCAGAATCGCTCGGGCAGCTACGGTTGTATCTGAGTTAGCCTAGTGTCCAATAAAGAATATATCACTTTCTGTATAGTAAGAGTAGCCTGCCTTTTATCCCGCTGACCTAAGCACTGCACAGCAGATAGAAATGAACTTATTAGTGGTAAGTTTACCTCGGGATCTCTAGGGTTACTTGCGATTTTGACGCCTATGAGTAACTCATGAACATCGAAGGAAGCAACTTGGTACCTCCTGCATGTGCTGTCGCCATAAAAAGACACGGAATGGACGTCTCACAGAAACATAAAGAAGCAGTACTTTGCTGATGTAGACTTCAGTCTTGATGGTTCGCATGGTCCTTTAATTGTTCGAGCGGTATACCCACGATGCCTACATCTTCAGTACAGAAAGCTTTCAAAGTGTTTATACCCATAATCATTTCGATCATTCCGTCACGTGTGTCCATTGTCCTGCTGCGCAAGTCAGCTGCAAAGGAACTGAAGCGTTTGGTACAGCAAGAACTGATTTTAGACCTCGGATGTAGGAATTGTCCTGTGATCGCTTCAATGAAGGGTGACTTCAATGAATTAGGATATGCGCCACAAAGGAGCTTCACACCGATCACGTACGGACCTTATAGTGTCAAGATCTTAATGCACGGGCGTGGGCCGAACTATTTCAGCGGGTAAATTTTGCTCACCAAGTAGTCATAATCATTACTATTATAGAGCCTTCGGAATCAAAAATCTCCGATTTTCAAGGCCACCGAAAAGCGTGGACTGAGCAAATATTTTCAGGCAAAGACATTGTTACACGTTCGGTTGTCTTTGGCGAATTGGTGCTTTATCGAAGACATACTCGTGATCCAAAACTAAACCATGGTATAACTGTAGTAACATGGTAACTTTCACGAGATCATTGTACCTCACGAACTACAGTAACCCCACGAAGCTTATGTATAAATAGTTCAAATCGAAAGCTTTGTTTTCGCCGAATGATCACCCACGTATGCTATGACTGAGCATGGATAACTATGCTGCCGTTCTATTTAATTTTCGTTCGTCAATTATGGCATCTTATCACTCTTATTTTGTGTTGAGGATTGTATGATACCTGCTCTTTCAATAAACGTGGCTCTGATCATGTCGGTAAGTCTCGAACTATTTTTTTTGTGGATCCTTTCTCATCATCAACAATACGGTTTTTATTTTTTTGCCAGATAAACATCGTGCTTCAGGTAGCAGTTTGGACCAAAGTCCATTTTCAGGTAGTTACAGTGACTATTGTACTGTGGACCCTGCTGTGAATCATTTCAACTACAGATTATCGATATCCACTGTTTGTATCAACCACTGTTGCAACACCGTTTCAGGTACTCGCAGCGGCCAAATATTACATTACCCAATACGATGTTTGTTCGTTCGAGATTCCATCGCTTCATGAGCTATCTTCCGGAGGGTCATTTCTGAATAGAAAAATTAGCATGAACCCTCTCGCACGCAACATCCCTCTATCTAAGGCTATTAGAACCGTTGTCTCTTTAATGCTCCGATCCGATCCGATAGCCACGAATTTAGCTGGCCAGTTTCCATCCGGCCCATTACGCGTATGCTGCTCAAAATGGCTGGTGTTTACCAGACTGGCGCCTGCTAATGATCCAACAGCGGATTTCGGATAAGACAACTCAAGTGCTAAAGTCAAGTAAGTGGCAACGATGCCACCGAACGCGAGCAAGTATCGTTAAAACTTCAATAAGTAAACTCATGGTGCAATTTTTTTTTTAGCGTAGCTATTAACTATTGAGACATAAGACGTTAGATAAGGTTGTTGATCCTCCGATACCGCGTATCTTATATAAAGCCTTGGTCAAACAACCCAAACATAAACGTTGATAACCGTCAAAAACGGCTGCCAGAAATATCAGTTCATCTGTAGTTCTATAATATAGATTTTGAATGATCGTTTTGCAAGATTTTTGCGCGATAAGGGTCATTAGCCATACGGTACATCAGATAGCTACAATATCTTTACAGTTTCACCATAAATGATTGAAGGCACATAATGTAGATAAAATTTAGCACAATATTGTTACCGGAAATCGTGTCTTTTCCCTTTTGTTGCTAAAATGAACACATGTATTAGAACACATGTTGCAAGTCACTAGTGTGATCCATCTGCATGCTAATTACAGCCTTGTCAGCCATTGTTTGTGTAGACATGTCGTCGTGTAGCTTCCACCGTTAACCCTAACGCTTATTGTTCAAAATTGTGTACTCGGTACTGCCGTTAGCTACTCCGTCAGACTGCTGGCTCTTACCACGAAAGTGACTGTGTCCACGCTCAAATCGAATCCAGATCATCATGTATCCCTCAAGTTTAGCAGGCAAACATGTTACCCAGGAAGTTATCGCTGAGTCACCCGCTAGCAACAAACGTGCACCAGATGCATGCAAACAAACTCACATCCATAAACAAACCACCGCCTTTCTATATGCAGGGTACTTTCATTTTTTTTGCGTTAATCGTGCGTTAATTCTATTATTTGTAAATTCATATATTTTGACAGAACGTATTCAAGTTATGTGCCGAATAACAATAAAATGACATAGTAAATAAATATAACTTGGCGGGCACAGAAAAGTCCTATGCATGCCAGATAATAATCAACTACCATCCTCAAAGCGGCACTCGCGTAACTATCATGCGATGCGCTGGAATCTAGTTCGACTCTGTTTCCCACTAACGATGGTTATTATGTATACGAGACCTTGTTGCGGTCTTCAGCGGACCTATTCAGGTATGGAATACAGGAGAGATACGCAGCGTGTCGCAAACAAAAGGCACGACAATTTTTCCAAGTGCCGGGTTTTCGAGTAGTGAAAGCACTATGATAAAATTGCGAGCACCGTACACTAGCATTAGCACGTGAGGTCGCAAACACTTCAAAAATATGATTTAGAGAGCTGACAAAACGAAGAATTGATTAAGAAGTGAAGATCGAGTAGCCCGTATGCGATCGATAGACTGGATGCAATTTTTTTTTATCCTTCAAGAGCTAATTTTTACTGGAACAATAACAAACACTTTTAATGACAAAACAAAATGTAGAAAGCATAATTGCAACACCTGCTGTATTGAATGATTACTGCATTACGTGATCGCAAGGAAGTAACCTATATATTCCTGTGTAATTTGTCGTATGATGATGTGCCAGTGCTGGAAAGCTTCGGTTTCTATCATGGTTTTTTTTTTTGAAGTATTGGCTCAAGTTCAGACTCCAAAGATGAAAAACAAGTAAATTTGCCAGACCGATTTTTTGCCTTTGTCGAAAGACTGCAGAGACTGTTTAAGAAATTCGTATCATCTATGGTTGGGACTATACAGCTAAAAGATATAAAGTCATCAACGATTATCACCAGAATAATTCCAAAACTGACCCCGAACAGACTCCGTCGAAATGAACAGGTCGAGCGAAACTAGAAATCCCATAGCAACTCATTTTTGAGACAGTGCACTCAGTTATTCCGGAGTTCTCGTCATATGTCCCGCGCTATTCCGATAAAAGCTTTTTGACCTGGGTGAAAGACAAGAGGAAACGTTAAAAATGGCACTTTTTACCGTCTCGTATACTCAGATTTGGAGCCCCTCACTTCTAGTCGAATTTTGTGATATGGGTAAGATAAGTTCATAGAAAGAATGAGTTCTTCAACGGCGTCCAAAACTTGCACAAAAATCGTAGAAAGAAAGCAATAAGAACTCAATATATACCTGTTACATTTATTCCGTTGATGTTCTGAAGACTAAAGGACCAATCAAAATTTACGCTCGATCAGAGTGATTGGTATCGGTTCGAGTCTCGCATTTTGAAAAATGATGGAAAAAACTACCTTTTCTTGGAAAGATCGCTAAGAAAAAAATGTGTCAAGAACTTGATGGCTAGTCTTCTGGTCTGTTTCACTGAAGGACATCGATTTCATGTATAACGGTACACGTAAAGGTACCATCTTCATGTCTGGCATCGAGCAAGCACTTGCGTGAAAAGATCGACTTGAACACAGCGTGCACGTGGGTATTCATAGTACAGTCACCGCGAGACCGCAGAAGCCTGCTGTTCAAATTCGCTAGGATGGATGCACCGAGACCTCTACATCGGTTCGTAGGAGATATTGCCAGTCCAATCGTAATAGAGTAAAGATTAGTAATCTAAGTTGATCGAAAGCCAACAGCAGGTTTTCCTCAAGGCGACAAATTGCGTCCGCTGATTTCCGCGAGTCTCTGTAGTCGCATGCAGATAATCCTCTATTATGTAGTAGCAGCAGCAGCGACATCTGGTGTCAATTCCAATCGATCTCGAGAACAAGGCAGAAACAGATTAGTCTAGGTAACTATTTGTAGATTCGCCTATTTACAGTGCCTTCGGTAATCCTGGCAAATCCTTTCGTTTAAAACGAAAATAGTTACAATGCGTTCGCTGCAATGAATTTAATCACTATGGGACAAAATTGAACCTTCTGATCTGGCAGTATTAGACCCACATGAAAGTTGTTTCTGGAAGTGGCTAACAGGTTTATAAATTTCCGCATAGAAACGTGTTCCGTGGCCACTTACAGACACCGCGTTGTGCGTCCGAAAAATTAGAGCGGAAACTGGACCTTTGAAATCCGTGCAAATGGTTAGTCTATTAACTGTAGACGAATGAAAGATAGCAAAGATAAACCCAAAATTTTATCTAACAGGGACATTGACGATTGATTTCATGGCGGAAGCGGCTATGGCGGACAAAGGAACTTTTCTTTATGAAATATCAATTCTCGCTCAGCCGAACTGGAGGTTTCCACGAACCAAGTAGCTCGTATATTGGCAAACATTGTAACTTGTCGCGTGCAAGGCTGCTTATTAATGATTGCCACATAATAGCTTTAGAAACTCAACTGTCGTAAGATCTTATAAAATGTTTAGTACTATATTTTTAGCTTAATTGAAACACTCGTATTTCTTCTTTTATGGCCAACTTCCCTAATCTCGACTCCTCTCCACGTTGAACAAGATTGCTTTATAACGTAAACGCCGAGCTACAGACAGCAAGCGAGCTCACATTGTACTCACATACGTATAGATGTTTTGGTGGTTGGCCGTAAAGGCTTACGTGATATTCACAAATCGAGAGGTACACGAGAACCACTACCCTGCGCTCCCTCGTAGAAATGATCCGCATTTAGTCAGTAGGAACGTACCTATCCATTGCACAGCGGGCGTTCTCATTTTTCACCTTGGAAACCCATTTTCATGATTCAGTTGAATTCTTCTTCCGCCTGAGGCGAATTATTCATTAGGCCCACTTCATAGAGGTCTTGTCAGGGCTTCGAATAGGCCTAGAAGAACATGGAAGAAAATGCTGGCTTGAGGGTCCCTTGGTGATGGCCGAGCGGAATCTTTGGTCTTAGTGACTCTCCGCAAAAACCGCATTTAGCGAACTAACAGTGTGTGCCGTGAACTGATCGTCTAGTGGGGTGACACCGAACTGGCAGCATCGGGGGGCCGAGATCCGGACGGCTAAACGCGAGAATACTATTAAACCGTCCAATGGTGCCGCAGAAACAGTTTTGTTGATGAGATTCGATCAAGCATTAGATGGTGGATAGAAAGGTTTAATAATGTCGCATTTACCTGAGTCCGCATGCCGGCGACGTCTTTATGCAAATGCATTCAGAAATATATTTAACGGTTAAAAGAATGGTAATTGTTAACTCCGAAGGAAGAGTCACCGGTTCACTGATAGAATTTGAAGTGGGCTACAAGAGCACAATTAGCTATTTCTAAGATAGATAGCTCGGGTCCTGCTAATGAGACGATCCTTCGTGATCAGAAAGATTATACAATATAGAATGTAGAATACGAA
>NW_019214036.1:56934-142597 GCF_002532875.2 Varroa jacobsoni
GAAAGATCAAGATACTATAATCGAAAGAGGCGCCTTTTGATTTTAGCTTGTTTAGTATTTACTTAACGAAGATTTATGATAGTTTTACTGCTACAAACCGGCGCCATAAAAATATGCTTGTCTGACAGTCAATGTAGGATCATCTGGTAAATCTACCGATCTCATTGTTATTCAGAGATTTGGGTATGATCAACTTGGTTTAGGTCTATCTGTGAGCTTTCGTTTCACGCTGGGAGTTAGCCGCCCAAGGCAATGCCTAACAGCTTAAAGGTTCGATGTAAAACACGAAAAACATTTAGGTCCATCTATGGGCCAATGCATCCAGTTGGTCTTGCTTTACTCGCCTACCTTATAAAAAGATTACTTTTAGTCTCTGAACAAGCGAGCGGCTATGTAGGATATCTGAATAATTTATTCAGTTTATATGGATTCAAGTGTTTAGCATATTTACCACGCTCAATGCGCATATACACTTGTGTCGGCTTACGAAGCCTTGTCTTAAATAAAAAAGAGAAACTTGTTCGACCGTAGACTCGTATTCCCATACTGAGCAATCCCCTTTACAAAAAGTAGGTAATTCTACCGTTCATGACCATATTGGTACCATTTTGTGCCCGTTAGTTACCACTAGGCTACAATGTACGATAAGTCTGTTCGATTTGATGTTGCTGTTGTTGTTGTTGTGTCGAACTGCTCGTTTCCAAGCTCCATAAAATCTTTCCTGTCAAAAAATATTTCTTAGATCCTAACTTCGGCTCCATTTAAGGCTTCTTTTACTATTTATTTTCTTGCTCAAGTGTCCCTTAGTCTCTGCGATTTCTTTGTGTCCGTTTGTTCCCCCAAGCCGACAAGCCGACTTAAGCTGTCGTTTTTTGCTAGTTCCCTAACATTCTCGTTTTTTTTCAGTATGGTGCTTTGCTGTCATTTACCCGATCGCGGTTATGGCTCTTCTTTTTGACCAAGTCACGCCCTCTTGCTTGCTGTTCCTACTCGGGCTATCTTGCTGTTCCATTTGCCCCTTGCAACGAAGCCTTATTTCGTTCTCTCCACGTGTCTCTCACGCTTTGACAGTAACTCAAGCTATATGGCATCTCTTCGTCCTACCCGGCCAGACGCTGGCTTAGTCAGGTGGCAAACTCTTCTTTCTTCTGTCCTTCGCGTTTTACCAAATACATGCTCCAGTGCCAGGCGCAATCCCTGTGCCACATAAAAGAAATATATATTCTGGAAAGGAACGGATGTCACGACCAACTGCTGGGACATGTAATGGCTGGCATATAAGAGCTGATAATATCCAGAGTGTTGACCGAGCGGCAAAGTGTATAATAACGTTGCATTATACTAGTAATTATGACGACACCCACTCACGGGGATCTCGTCACTTGCACTAGTCTTAACGTATAATAGTAAATTAGATAATACCGCTAGCATTAGAAACATTTAAGTGCGGTGCCTCAGAGCGACATTCTAGAGTGTCAAGCATTGAAATGGGCGTCTCTGATACTCACCGAGATCAGGGGCAGGACTGTCTATAGCACTCGTAACCTAAAAGGAAAATGATACGTGTATACTGCAAATAACCGGTTTTTTCAGAGGATGAACCTGCGTTAGATATAATTAGCTCATACAGCCATTTGCAATGAATGATCTACCGTGGGCTTGGGCTGCGACGCCTAAAGAAACTGCAATCGCATAGTAAACTAGTTGCTGTAAAATGTTCTCGTTTGTGGCACTTTAGGCACATTAAATGTTCTTGAGGCTATGGTCCCCGTGGACCAGAAGGCTGCTAGCCGTTCCACTTTGCTGGTCGTGCACTGGCTGGGTATGAAAATCTAACCGTTATCTAAATGACCCAGTAATTAGTTGCATGAACTTCGGTCTATCACAAATTGTTCATATTTGGTCTTGGGTTAAATCGAATTAAAAAAAAAAAGTTTTGATTTTATTATATTTCGCAACGCTATACGGTAAGCTTGTTGTTATCGATCGTTATTTTTGATGGCGATGTGGCCTGTGCCGCAGAATAAACATAGTTAAAAACGTAAGATTGACGCCAAAATTTACCGAAATATTAAAATGACCAGATTATGATACTGCACATTGTTCGATAACAAATTTAAAATCAAAGTTATTTTTCATTTTAGGAAAAACTGACTGTGTTAAAATTGGGAGCTAGTCGTGGCTAACAAAGGGCACGTACCCAGAAACCACTGTACATACAAAAGCTTTATTGAATCCTAAAGAAATTATTTCCAATCAATTAATATCTATAGTTGTTGAAGCTAAGCAATCGATCAATGTTTTTGATGCCAGTCAGAATTTCACCTTGCCTCGATGCAATCGAGCCTCGGCAGAGGAGCCAAAAAATGTTTGCACCTTCTTCGGACTTCATGAAACCCCAGCTAAAACATCGTTCGCCAACAGCTGGTACGCCCCATAACCGCGTGGATGCGTACAGCAGCGTTTTATTGACGAGAGGTCTTTTTCAACAGAAACCGCGCGTTTATCCCATTCCCCATCTTTGTCAGTGCGGAACTGTACAGCTACACCATGTATGAACGAAGTCAGTATGTTATAATTCTCTTAACAGTCGATCACGAAAACAGTACGTTCGATCAACCTTAAAATACGATATTTATCTATTTGCAGTTCGATTTAATGGACTAAGAGAATCGACGCCAGGAACATCGATCGTAAGCGGCTAGCGTGGTAACTGGCAGCTGGCCAATGGTAAAACGAAGCCGGAATAACGACGTGTGACTGCTCTCTCGTTTGAGCATCCAGTCTCAAAACACCGCTTCGACAAGCCCGATGCAGAACAGCATTCTTACTTCAATTGAATCTATTACAATGAACCGCACGGTAAGTGCCTTCTCTTACTTCATTTCGACGGCGAAGGACAATAAGCGCCGGTATTTTCTCGTTGCTCGATGATAGTGGTGGTGCCTTCATTACGGAAAGCGATGAGTGCGCTAGAACTGTTTAGCTGCTGTGCAAACAATACGCATGTGTCTACAGGACATGCTACTTTTACGGTTGCCCCCCATAAAGAACCCCCGAAAGATTAGTCAAAAGGTTGGACACGAAGGCGAGGTGTTAGAATCATATAAGGCGGAACGCTTAACCGTAGAAGCGCATGGTTCTGTAGTCTGCTAAATTTGTCCCGACGATCGGCAATAATAATATATCACAGTCTGATACATTTGCAAGCACAGAAATTGCGAACGTCCACAATATTGGTACTATTTATACTCTTTATTGATATATATCAATGACGTGCGAAGGTTGCCGGTCCAACACCTCCGATGAAGACGCTAAATTCGATGAGTAGATCGATGGAGAAAATTAGTGAAAGCTGTGGCAGAATACAGTAGCTTGTAGTCATTATGGCAGGAACTACGGTACGTTAGACTTGGAATGCACGAACCAGAGCTAGGAATGCTTACCGATATAGACTTCAGCTATACAAGTATTTGGGTCACGTATCACATATATATATCATAATCATATAAGTACTCCTACGATATGTACATATAACCGTTTTACCTCACAAATAAAGAGAGCGTTCAGACACAAGCAAATCGTATGTCGTACCATTATTTTAGTAATTAACTGCCACTTACACCGGCGAGAAATTAAGCCTTTGTTTAGAAATTAAGAAATGTTACTATATCAATCCATCTCGAAGATAGACAATGAGCTCTCTCTTCACGCGTTCACTAAAGTAACCCTGCAAGTATTGTTACAGATACCCTACATCTACTAAGCCATTATTTGGGGGTTACCGACAGGGAAATTCTTCCAAAGATCCTGGACTCTTAGCGCAGCAACTCACACACATCATCAGATGATGACAATCTATTTTAGAGAGCATACTCTTTAACACTGTATAGCTAGAAGACGCAAGAATAAAGTAATCAATCACCGTTACTGTGAGATCGGACCAATTTTTCTGATGTGTCGAAGGAGTTCAATGAAAATGAATGTTCACCCCCGTCGTTTCTCTACCTTCGAACTTGCATTGAACTTATAATAGATATTGTCTTCGATAATCTGGTTTTTCTGATCTGTACACCCTAAACAGGTGCATTCACGATTCTTATCACCGGCATCGATGCAGAGACATGAAGGAGCCCACTACAACGATGTCCCAGCACATCTTAATGACGAGTAGTTCACCGGTATCTTTGTTACCGTAACGGATATAAGTCTACTTAATGCTTGTAAATGTGGTCAGATATGCTCGTCTACTAATTTTTGCTTTAGGAAGCAGTTGAATTTATGTGAAAATAGACAATTGTTCTACATCGCGGAAGGAGAACGCGTGTACCTAGGCTGTACATGTAGCTTCGACGGCCTACAAATTTGAGATCTATAAATTTGTAGCATAATGCAGTATTTCGATTTGCTGCAAATCGCTACTAGCATTATTGTATGCTATATGTTTTTACTACTAATTATTATATGAGTTTTATGTTTAGAAATACGGCATTCGAGACAAGCGGGCTTGTCGGAGAGCGTCTGGCTGTCGTAGGGCTCAAAGAGCGCGTGCCTATAAAACCAATATCACTACTATATACATGCGGCTTGCTTATTATCATTGGATTTGCGAAGCCCGAACTTTCGTACAACACGCTAAATCCTGAACATAGGAACAAATTGATTCTTGTGAGGAAATGCTAGTTCATCAGAAAGGCTGGTGGCGAAGGCGTCCACCGATGGACGAGGCGTGTCGTATTCTAGGACGTCGATGCAGATCCAAAGGCATTGCGGTATTTTTTGTGTCAGTTCTTTAGCTGTCATTGATTCCCCATTTAATATTCTAGCGGTCGAACATATGTGGGGTAAGATCATTGTTTTTCGCGAACGAGCCTAGTCCAAACGAGGACAGAGGAAATACGTTCCTGAACCATCTGCGACTACTTAGTAGCTTTATAACCTGGCAAAGTACTAATCAATTATTGACATGCACTAATGCAAGTTTACTTCGCCCATGGCTGGGTCAGAGCGAATCGACTATGACTGAATCGGTGCGTTTCGTAGCGACCCGCCGTCTAAAAATTGAGCTGTTTTCGCAGCAGGTTTTGCGGCCATCTAAAGTCTACAGATCCCTATGTATCCTTTGGCAGTTACAGCTCATACGCTGTGTACTTGAAGCTGGTAAGCAATTGACGCGACCGATGTGATAGCGTCCGATACAGTTATTGACCCATTATATGTGGAGGTTGCGCCCATCCGCATTGACGTGGGGAAAAGCGGTAGTGTACGTGCGGCTCAGCACAGGGTGAATTACCTGCCTCGACCTGATGAGGAGTACACCGGTAATACGTTAGCAATGACTACTGCGATGAGCATATTGTTTGCTGAAGCCGCAGGTGCTAACAAAATACAGCCTTAACACTCGTGAGTATGATTTCGCTGATGCTCAAATCACTCAAAGAAAAGATCAACGTCGGGAACAGGAACGCTGCAGCGAAAAATATATAATAGCTAAAAGAAACTCGCAGAATATCTTTCGAGCCTCTTGCAGTGTTACGGCTATATTATATATATGACATATTTCCTAACACGAACTCAAAGGCAATCGCCAGAGTTCTGACGATAGTTGACAGGCCGTTCACAAGCCAGGTCCTAGTCGAAATGCCTGCAATGTCACCTGGGCGTCACAATGGAAAAGGTCATCTCTGGGCGTTTACGACGAAAATAAGTACCGCTTTCTCAGATGAAGCAAGGAAGTTTTTCACTCCGGGAATTACTCCGGTCAAAGGAATCATCGGAACCAGGAACTGAGAAATTAATACATTAAGCTTTCATCCTCATAAAGTGCCTTCCGATGTGTTCTGGGTTCTGGGACGAGTTCTATAGGGTTAGATACTCCGCGGCGTGCATGTTTGTTACAGCTGCGATGCCTTCAACCTTGCCACCGCTTGCTAGAAAAGATAGGGTTGTCAATTGTATCATTAACAACAAACGCACTTAATTTATTTTTAATTTCGATTTTAAGATTTAAACATTTGCCCTTAAGAACAGCAGACTAAAAAAACGAGGATGCGAGAACTCCATCACTCATAAGCGGCTCATCCAACAGCGTCGCTAGCTATTAAGGACCCTAAGCCAGTGCAGCAAACCTAGTTGAGTATGAATAAACCAAGTTGTAATACAGCAATTGCGGAAGTTCAGGATCAAAATCCTGAGCGCTCGGGAATACTACAACGCCCTCATTGTGGAAACGCTGGTCGACCTTTTTAATAGATATGTCCTTCCTTGAAACCACAACTTGTAATCAGGCACTATGGCCAAAGGCTTTAGTTGATCTAAAATTTTTTGAGAGTTTTTCTTCGAAAGACAAGTTACAGTGCAGTACGCGACACCGCTATTCATTCTACAGACCGTGACAAAACTACTACCTGTACTACTGTGCTCTAGCCTAGGAGGTTTGATTTATTGTGATCAGTTTACTTTAATTGAACATTATCATGTGATAACGCGTGATGCCCCACTCGTAACATAGGAAACCTTCTATATTTTGCACTAAAAGTGGTATTAATTATAGCACACACTGCTACATCTCATAATTATGGACTTTTAACTAACGTCGATCAAAGTTATATTTAGTTTTATCAAAAATAAACACGTGTCACTTGTGTGCCATGTGTAACTTATAGCGCACCAAAAAAATCTCTTTAACATTGCCAATATTCTAATTATTTCGATTTATTTAGGCATCGATAGGTTTCCCGTAAACTCAAATAGAATTCGATCTTTTTGCATCTCTTCTAACCTTGGTTCTAAATGAGAAATCTAGGTGTAGTATGGTATAGAGAAAAAGTTGTGAGAGACAATGTAAAGCTGTTTTTCAAAGCAGCCAATCTCTTAGGTAACATGTATTACATGTGTAAAGACTCCTTAACATGGGATTAATTATCTTGGCATAATACATAGACACCTATGTGTGTTCTTGCAAATGAAGCTTAAGGTACAATTGTGGTAAAGAGTAAAAGCTGATTAAATGAAGTTTTGAACTTAGTGATCTTTCTCTATGGAGACAGAAAAAACAGAAGGAACAAAGCTGGATCATTTAAGCGATTTTGATTTTCTGAGCCAGTTGGAAAATCATTACCAAAGATATGCATTAAACGGACCACATGCTGAAGACGGATCTTCCAATAGCGAACATACGATGCTGTTCAGGCAAGTGTTTTAAACGATAAGATGTTCCCATTTGGCTACAGAGAATACCAGCAGAAGAATATATTTTGGTGTAGCTGCCCGTAAATATCAACGTTAACATAACAGAATCTGTAAATTTAATGTCCACCAAAAATACTCATTATTCAAAAATTAAATGGGCTAATTATGTTACTATGCAAAACAAGACCTCGTTTCCGTTGATCAAATACTATTTGGCATTCGTTTTCAAAATCTTTTTCAATTTCACAGTGTATCAAATAACAATATTCCTTTTATTTAAACATGGATTGTCTGGTCAAATGTACTAGCTCCTGTTTTCATATTGGACTTGTGGTAGATCTGACGACGTTCTACTTCCAATCAGCCGCATCGGATTTTCGATACTACAATATTGTCTTTTTTAGGGTTTTTAAAATATTCAAGGTATTTACGTAGGCCAGGTTTACTGCCTGGTTCTGTGAACGGTCTAAATACACTTTATCGCGAGTGTTGCTAACATCTTGCCTTAATGATATGTCTCGATATTATACCCTTATCCGCCCCGTGAAACGGGCTGCCGCTCACCCAGAACGTCCCGATATTAGGTCTTCACAGTATCTGACAGTTATTGGTATTCTATAAATGACGCGATGCGCGAGCGAAGTTGGTTCAACGTCGCTTACAGGTTGTCTTCCAGAAAAATGCTTGACAGTATGGCTGTTCCCCTGAAGACCCGGGTTTCGGCAAACTATTAGATCAACCACGTCTATCAGGTATTGGGCTGTAGACAATAGACGAGCTATTGTTAAAACTGTTCTTATTGGAATCGTGTTTGTTATCTAGTTTACCTGCCATACTTACACTTGCCATATAGCACTTCTTGCATTAATCGTCGACTCGTTCCTGCTGTCATTACCCTGTTCCTCTGTTTAAAAATTGACTAAATTAATCGTACGGCTATGGTAGACAGGTTTTTGATTTTCAGGTACTACCTCATTTCCTTTTATATATATACATATATAATGATTTGACCTACGCCCACAGGAAAATGAATATCTAATTGTTATGTTCCTCGCGAGTCGTTTTCTTACTTAACGTCCTTAGCCAAAAACCTTTCAGGACTTACCATACATTTTCGCCAGCAATCCGACAAGCCTGAGCATCTTTTTTTACCTTTTAAGTTAATTTTTATTTGCATTGTTGTCGATACAACAAAATGCTATCGTACGGTGGTTATAGACAATGCGGTACGGCTTCGCAAACGTCACACAACAGAGGATGTCGTATGTGCTAGTAACCAAATAACGATGCCAAAGTAACTGATTTGTGTCACTGGTAGCCAATCGGTTTCTCGACATTTTTTACTTATCTATCATCAAACAATGGACATTTGTGTTTTCAGTCACAAAACATCGTTTGTGACTCGTTCATATATGATACTATTCGTAACTACAGCCGGTCTAGTCGCGATGCGACCACGTCTACTAATCCTGAGAGATGATTTGGAAAGTTGTATCTTATTTCGAATCCTGCATGTTCGTCTGCGTATCTACTTTTTTTTTTGAATTCGTAAAGTTTCTTATGGACTCAGGTCTAAATAATTGGGCCTTTCAGTAACTAAACAATCATTGTTATCATGGTGCCAAGGCAATGCTACATGCGAGATATGTACTTTTGGACCGTCAATCCGGATATAATGATCTATTACAGTAAACAGGCTTACTAAAATATTTCACCGATTGGCTTCACGATATGGCAGTTGTTGGGATGTCGGCAGGCACAGGTGAGGGTTTGAACTTCATACTTGCATGGTATGTCTCGCTTCGTCTGCGTCCTGAGTGTTAGGTTTCCACAACATACAACTTTTTTTCTCTATGTACGAACAATGATGCTAAACTCAAGTTCACCTTTGAGATATAATTAACTCGGGTCTTAGTAATATAAAAAATATGACATATATATATATGCAATTTGTATATATTTAGTTTGATCAGGAATTATATCTAAATAAAGATATTTGGATGAAACTTCTTGGATGTGTCGGAAAAAACAGCCTTGAGGGACGCGTGTATTTAGCGTAACTGCCAACCTACTCGATTACGATTCCGGCGCGGGAGCTTAAATCGATCAAAAGTCCGTGTGAAAATATTCTGGAGCGGCTTATTAATAATGGAAGTAAGCAGGTCGACGTGATCATGTTGAAATCGGCTAGACCTTGCACAATATATACTCTATACACTGTGGGACAGTGGACTCGTACTTGGGCTGCAGGATGGTAACAGGTTCTTGTTCCAGAATATGCTCGCATGCCCAGCTGGCCAGGGCTAATTTAATTTGATCGAATAAAAGATCGTGCTGCCGTACCGAAAAACGTTTAGCCTATCACACAACTAAGTAAATATACGCACTTTTTCTACAGCGTTTAGATTATCCAAAGGAACTTAATTCCGTGTATTTATGGAAGAAATTTGGCGGAGTGATATTTTCTTCATTGAGCACCATATTCAAATCAAAGACATCACCTAGGATCTTGGTTTTACCATCAATAAACATCATCTAAGTTCTGAGCGCGCGATCAATCGTGCCGGAGATTGATTTCTGCGCTCAATGAATATCTTGTCGTCGCCGGGAAATCAAAAACGGGCTGGTGCTGCGTTTATAGGAAAATTCACGAACAAATCGCTTCGTTTTATTATCCCTATACAGACATTGTCTTGTACCTGAAGTGAAATTTAAGCACCGAAACGAGCATTCAATGGCCACAATGGTCAAAAATATAGCTTGCTACCATGAATTTGATTATGTATAAGGTTCTAACAGCTGTTTTCTTACTGACATTCGTCACATTTCCGTGCGTAGGAACCTACCAATATATCCTCAGCAACCGTGCACTCAGCTGAAATGCAACAAATCGTCGGGTTCGCGGTGCCAATCAAAGTCACAATCTCGACGGGGTTTTGTGTGGCTCTACGACATAGTGATGCGCATGTCCTGAAGACGAATGCCCTACTTCGGCCATGGTAAGTTTTTGGTTTTGTTTTAGAAGAACTAGCGACCAGCCGCATGCAAAATTTGTTCAGAGATGTCTATCATTGCCAACACATATAGATGTGTGGTATGTGGTACGTTGTGCCGCACGCAATACATATTTATACACACTCATATGAACACGTAGGGCAGCGCTTATATTGCGCAAATAAAAGAACGAAGTTGTGCCATATGTATTGCGCGCGTGACATTTGTTGCGCACCTTAAAAGAAGTCAGAGAATTAGACACACAAACACCGCTGCTGTATCTAAGCTTCTTACTTATTCGACTGGTTCACGCGCTATTTATCTAAATTTACACACACAACTTAACACATAAATGAATATAAAACGTCTTTCGAAATTTTCAGGTTCACGTCAGGCCGTTCTTTCTTTTGTACTCTCACTTTTGCCTTTATTTGTTCATTATTTTTCCGAGCTGGAACGTAGCTGGCGACGAGCTCGTCGTAACCTTGATACTTCAACTACACTCAACGTCAACCTCTACCCTATAGATAGAATTGCTTACACCTTTGTGTCTCGTCCCACGCCGGCACGGGGCGTATCGCAAAATATGCACAATTGCAACTATCTGCAGCCAAACGGTATCGGATATCTGAAAGCTTTCCACTGTTACAAGGCCTTCAGGCAAGGAAATGTATCTCAGGCAAAAGGGCCGATTCCAGAGTATTCAGTGACTAATTTGCATAAGGTGCAAACCCACTGCATCGCCTTTGTGTGAGATTTGACGACAGATATAGGGGTGAAACGCACTAAGTAGATTAGTTATCCCGTTATCTACAACTAAACTAGATAGCTTCATCTGCAACGGTGTACAATGGGGTCACGGTAGGATTCTACAGGCCTTATATCGAGCCAGCCGAATTTACTTGTCGCTAGTTAGCTTTTTGAATAAGGGCTTCTATCGAAAACAGTCCGTACATCCTTATAAATTCTACCAACGTAATATTGGAACGATGCCTTATCGCTCTATTCCTCTGTGCGCGTCAGATCTTGTACCAGATTTACCTGAAACTACATGAACCAGCAACAGAAACCTGTTTTAGATTTTTCACTGCCATCACTTGATTCTAGTTATAAAACTGTAAAGCCTAATAATACAGATTCGGGCGTATAGAAACAAATTTTCTCTAAGCTTTTTCCTGCCACTTTGCGTTTTCCTTTTCAGATTGCCTGATTTAAACAGGACTTTAAAATGACAAAAAAAAATATTGACCAGTGACAAGGATTCCTATCTGCAACACTTCGAGCTGCATACCTCAATACATTGTATAAAATAAGGCGACAAGTCGAATTCTGGTTTATTGCTGTTTCTAATAAACTCGTTACAGCTTATTGGAGTTTACTTAAATAATTCTAAAAAATTCTGGAGGATTAACGAAACCCCTAGGGTTTATTCTCATACACAAAGAAGCTTTTTATAATAACCTATTATCCAATAATGTCTACCTTCTTCTGTTCTTAGTAATTCCTATGCAAAACGCATTAACTGCACTATTAGCTTATCCCAAATACTAGCTATTTCCTTTTTGGCACCGGCAAATCCTCCATTAGCTCACAAGGCAGCGTGGAATTTACCCACGTTTTTGTCCCATTTTGCTACAGCATGTTGACTCTTATCGGGTGGCTAACTGTGTGCTCGTCCTATCGCTATATCGCACGCTACAACCTCAGGGGTAATAACGCCGGGCCGAGTTCGTCAAGGACATAACTATCAGTACTCCTCACACGCTTAATCTAGATACGAACTCTTTCAATCATTTACTCTTTTTTTCATCCGCCGATGATACGTCTGCACTGCGTTACGTTAGATCTCAAGGCTGTCACGCCTGTCTTGGATAGTCTATTATTTGGCCTCAACTCTTGCTGTCTAACTTAGCCTACACGTGGCTTATTTCACCGTAGTGCACTTTCAGCTTAGAAACGCTTCGGCATGAACTCAGAAACGATAAGTCTCCTGAGGTATCCTAAAGTCTCCTCCTGTATTCATGATTAACTGAGCAAGGCCAGCTTTGTTTGAATCCAGTAAACGCTAACCACTTAGATGCGACTCCGAGCGAACTCGACCATTACAAACAAAGTCGGCAGGATACGCCCGCTGTACCAGTGCACGCTAACTGAACACATAGACGCAAGAAACTCCTCTCGTCAAAATGGATGTGCAGGGATATCGAGTTTTTTTAAATATGTCAATAAGACAGCGTTTGCTGCTACTTCATCACAAAAAGCTAAAGAGGAGATTTCTTAAAGGGGGCCTTCTTGTTGGAGAAAACGGATAAGACAGCTCAAAGTTTGCGTTTAAGGTTACGTTCTTTACGTAAATCAAAAACACTTTTGGGAGTGCCATTTTAACAGATACGCTGTCAATACGGGTATCAACTATGAATTCACCACTCTCGATCGAAAATTATTATAGTGCTAAGGCTAACAGAATATTATCTACTCTTATTTAACATACAAATGTCCAATAGCTATAACCGTCCGACTTTTCTTTGGCCTTTGACGACTCAAGCATGGCCTGGCGTTTGTTACCATAGGTTCGTAACACGAGCAAACTAGCGACGTACTGTTTTCTGTTCCAAATCTAAGCGTTTAGGCAATATGTCAGCTATTCGTAAAAATCTAGCAATTTCATTGTATGTTCTATATAAGTCTCGACCCTTCTGATTAGTAATATTTCGGATTACGTACGGCGGCTCATGTTTGACAACTAAAAAGGAGCGGATACGTAATAACCTTCAATGCCTGCCGAACTTTCGTGAAGTTCGCCATTAGATTATTGATTCGCTAGATAATTGATTGAGGCGAATTAAGCAGAATCAATAAGTAAGTTATCACTTTATGGCTGCAAGACCTTCAAGTGTTAGGACGAGGACATTTCTAATTGGCAACAGAGTCATCGAAGTGTTTCGCGGACCAAGGCTTCTACCGCAGTGTAATTACGAAACTTAGGACAATAATAATAGTAATCAGGGAGAATAAGTACAGGGAAAAAGGCTACGTTAGAACTGCATGTTTGTCCACCATATCTAATAGTTACAAAAGTACGTAAACCCCTATCCATAACACACCGTGTCTATGTTCATTGTAAATACTTAACGAGCCATTGGCTGCTGAGGGCACACGCGATAACGACTCTTTATTTGCATAAATTCTAGTACTGTTAACTGGGCAGAGCAGCAGCCGCTGACCGTTTACAGCTAATTCATATGCCCCGCTTTATTTCATACTACAAGAAAAATTCAAGACACCGCGACCGGCAGACTTGGACGTAGGGCTCCCGCAAGTGGCGCCACGAAGAAATGAGTCAGCAATCGTACGATACCCTACACTCTCTTGACCTAAAGGTGATGATGATAGCTCTACATAGGACTGCTTATAGGGCTAGAGTTAGAAGAAAACATAGGAGTACGAGCTTTCTGAATGCGCTTCAGACACGCATCTTCGTATCTACGACAGATTTAAGCGCTCTCAAATGATCACTCAGAAAGTGCCTCTCTTCTAGAGAGTGCCTCTAGTTTCAAAAAAAAAGAACCTGTGTTAGCTCGTTGGTTTCAAACGTGAAATACCCGTTACATATTAGTAGCCCTATGCTCACACTCTGAGCAAACTAAAGCTTTCGGATTTTTCAGTCATCCTGCTTCACATCCTGATTTCGTGGCGAACTTAAGAGTTCCAGCCCAATGTAGCTTTTCTTTACTTTTGTCCTTATCCTAGCGTACCTCACTCGAAATGATAGTATGCATGACTTTTACTTATCGCCGTTTTAGTGGCGGCAGCCGAAACGTATGGCCAGTGATTCATATCAAAATAGCCATGTGTGCGTATGTGCTCGTGTACGATACCAAGTGAGCACGTATGTACGGCAAGACAAAATATCTCCAACTTATCGATATTGAAAACTGCGTAAAGTTTCTCCAGCCATAAACTTCTCTTCCTGTTTCCTTCTCTATCGGTGCTTATATGTCAAGCGATTAACCGTGATGCCGAGATCAAGTTATAACGAATACTGCTCTCTTTGGAGATTCAGCTGCATCAACCCTTATAGCATAAGGAAACAGTTTGCTGTAAAGCTCTCGCGGTATTCTCCAGTGTTTGCAATATAAAATCGAAATCGTTTGTTTCTCTTTGTGATCTCTAAGTGTATCTAATGCAACACCTATAGAAAGCTGCGTTAAGGTTTAGGTAGGAGCCGTACTGATCGGAGAACAAATTGATACGTACAGCGGCTCCATTCAATTCAATTGTTACTGCAGACTACTACAATCACATTTGGCCTTAACTTAGTAATTATTTTCGATGGTCTTGTTTCAATTTCAGATCAACAAAAAAATATTTTGGTGATATTCTTTTTGTTTGTTTATTCACCGTGAGTTGTTGATGAACAGGTTTTATGGATTGCATAACTTCAAAAATGATTGCTTTTTTAATGCTCTGCAATATGGTCACTAGAGGTGTTATTTGGTTGCATACTATGCATCTGTATACATACATAACTCCTATAAATTCTCTGATAGTAAAGAATACGATGCATTCACATTGAACGATGGCGGAGCATAGCGTGGTTTAACATGCCGCTCTGACAACGTGAATTACTGGGATTACTCTGTCGAAAGATACTCCGCGTCTTTGCGAAATGGAGTCATTTCCAGCTGTTGCTGCATATGCGAAACCTCCGTGACGCTTGCTCATGACTTGGCCAGTCATCAATCCTGCGTTTCAAGCTCACGTCTCCAGGCAAACATTTTTCACGATCTCACACCACAGTAGTAGCCGCTTGCCCCGTTGATACTCGTGCATCCTCTGATGTCTATATCTACCCTTATTGGTGCAGCTGCTATGTATAATGATTAATAATCATTAATGCTAAAAACTACAGACTGCATTGTGGAACAGCTTGCCGGCCAGCCGAAGCTTGCAGGCTAAAACAACCCAAGGCCCTGTGAGTCAAGCCCTTGGATAGCGTCCTTCAAAGTCGATGCACTCGGTCCTCGCGCTGGCTCTAATGGCTGATGCTGACGTTGGTCTTCTTTGCTCTACTGACCCTGCTGCTGAGCACCGGCTTGATTTAAGGGCACATCACAGATTCTCATGTGCATCTCATCAAGGGGCGACCAGACTTAACCGAAACCCCTGCTCGCTGGTCTCCAAGGGACCAGCGAACAGGATGGCTGACATTGTGAGCAAATAGTCATACTTCGGGGTGCAACAAAACTGTTATGCCACGCACACGACAGCTACTCAAGCGTGCCAGATTATTGCTATAAGTTCGCGAAAACTATTCTGCTTGTTTAAGTTTCTTTTTCCACTATAACCATTGTTTTAATAGAAAGGCAGTCTCTTCGAATTCCTTCAACACTGGGATTCTGTTTCCAAATATCTCTCCCGTGTTGTGCGCAGGGTCGACCTTCCACGGAGGCCAGAAGGTCGGCCTACGCCGACCTTCGAAATAATAAACGTGGTCGACTCGTCCGTTCTCTTGAAAGCCCCCGTCTGTGGTAGATTGCCTTTGTGTGTGTGAAGGGAGTGGGAAAGGGGGAGGTAATGGACGCATGCAGATACTGCATTTTTATCGCAAGAAGTGATAAGCAGAGAAAAGCATGCCTTTACGTTTGTACCCTATTTTTGTCCAAAATCCGTTCGGAGCTCACATCAGAGTATAGATATGCTGCAGTGCCTTGGACGAATGGATTTCAACGCTGTTGTTCATGGCCTCCGCTGTTGATCGACGGGCATTTCCTTGATGAAGTTGAAACTGGGGAACAGAACATTAATATGTACCTATTAATCACTTTATTACCCCCAGTTGCATGCAAGTTATTAAAGTAAAGCTGGATTAATGAGAATTGTTCTATCGGCTACGTCCTTATATATCGTCGACTCCTATTATTAACTTCTGTTGTGCATTGATTATACCGAATAGCTTGTATCTAAATATGTTCTCCGGGGAATTGAGCCTCTCGTTTCCTGCGCTATATGTTACGTACCCTGCATCGTAATATAGGTATATATATGGTGCTATTTATATAATGTTTTTCATAGCAATATTTAATGGTATCATGTAGAATAATGTAAACTGAAAATTCGCAGAGAATTATAAAGTATGGTTGAATTCATTTTATGAAGAAATTATTAAAGTTCATGTCCATGTCGAGCAATAGTTACCTTGAAGTATGACCTGATTAGAATCTTGGTACTGTAGTTTCTCAGTGAGTCATGTCCTGTTTAATACATTCAATTTCTTGGCCGCAGTAAGAATGCCGTTTCTGTCACGCCAAGATAATCGAGTTTCCACTATCAGGTCGCGCTTGTATCATAACCAAATAAAAATGTAGCTCCGCCAAATTGGGTTCGTGCAGCTTTAAGGTGCTCTTCCTGTTTCCGGTTTATCTAACATGTTACTCGTAGCTTCCTCGTACGAACTTATAAGCACGTGCAGTCGTTTCACTGCTACATACCCAACTACCATCTACATTAATCGCCTATGGAATCAATCCTTATCACGTGGCAGGAATTGCATTAACATAGTGCACATAAATCGTCCTTAAGCAAGATGTGCGGCTCGTTGTTAGACTGTGAAGTTCAATAGTTTACACAACTTTGCTGTTGCTTCACGTCCTGTGCATCACGGCTTTCCATCGGTAATAAGGCTTCCGTAACCAAGGGCAAATGATTGGACACACTCCGCTTTGTTCTCGCCTTCAATCTCTGATTATCGCGGTTTCCCTTGGGCTCCGGCAAACAAAGCATATCTCACACTACGGGTTTTCCGCGATCCCCGCCGCGTCACCCGCAGCTGACCTTAATACTGGCGAATGGGAATTTCTGAAAAATTTTGTACGATTCCACGTGGATTATTTGAGCTTGTGCAAATGGCTGCCGTGTAAGGGGTGATACGAAGACAATGGCAGCTTCACTTAAAGACAGAAAGATACAGACACGCAGATGTGTCTATAGTCACATTAGAAGTATAGCGCTGTTGAAGGAACGAAGCACTTTGCAAAGAAACGTACACGTAGCCTGCCAGGCGCTTTTAGAAACAGATAGACGATTAGCCATATAAACTAAACTGCATCTCCCGTTCCCGACTCAACTTCCTTCGGGAGCAATAGAATGTTTCAATAGTGATACGTTTTAACACTTAGTGACTGCATTATCTTTATATAAGCAGAATATGCAAATTTATTATAGACACAAAATATATATATATATAAATTGCCTAGCAGACATCAGTTTTTTACAATTGCATATGCTTGGCTCATATACAACGTGTAGGGTCTATGATACCGAGTGGAGCACCGAAAAGGCATATTTAAAGGGAACGTGGTATCCTTATATAAACTAAGTTAGCATATTTCAATTACATAAATACATATATAAATTACAGCAGACTCTTCTAAATGTATCAATCAAGTCGACTTTTAGTTTATTAAAGAAAATTAGGACCCAATACCTGATTACATGTGATGAAAGCACTGGCCCGAACGACAAAAAGATTATGATCCATTATATATGGAATATATGTGTCGACTAGGTTGCTTTACTAGATCTGCACAGATTTTAGGCAATAAACATCTCCTTGCAAACCAAAGCTTCGAATCACAGAAGTTTCTACAAATATAAACTTTCTAAAACAAGCTCTGTCTTCTAAGTACTTAAGTCATATATTTGATATTATTTCAACATTCTTTAAAATGATTAGAGCGATCTAGGACACGGCTAGTAAACGTCAAACATGTACCCGTTAATGTACATTTAGAGGAGATGGCATTTGGATACGGCCTCAATAACAGTCGACATGAATAATGCCAAGATTTATAGGATACTCTCGTGTTTATTAAACCAACGAGCAGCAACGTCCATCCTTCTAGCGTTGAAAACAAAGGAAAAAAGCGCTTAAACAAGAATGCCCTGGAGATGAAATCAAACTGATTCGTAAGCGACAGCACAACTTACCCAAGATTACACCTCAACAATTTAACGTGGCTAATAAAATCGCAACAATCCACACGTCGAAGTTGCAAAAACGCAGAAACTTTGTGTCCTTACAGGGCGTACGACGTGGATAATCATATGGCTAGCTAACTTCCCTGCAGCGGCAGCGGCCGAAACAGCAGTCTGCAGGCCTGATTGCTGTAACTAAAAAAGTAGTTTAATGGCCCGGTCTAGTTAATAGCAAGCTACCCACTGTTAAGTACCGATTGCGAGCAACTCCACGCCCAGTCCTGCGATTGCTCGAATCAGACGCGCATTAAACCTCAAAACTTTTCTTCTTAGAACTGAAGAAACTGAGGGAGAGCGTAAGACATCATTACTTCCCATCGGTATTGAATATCGATTGGCAAGTCGACAACGTTCCAAGAAGGGAACGGCATCCATCGCGCCATACGGACAATGAGACCGCATCGGCCACACGCTTTTGTCTCACTTAACGATCTAATTAGCATACTCATCACGCACGCACGCAAGTTTTTTAAAAACCATTAAAGGACTATTGAATTAAGCAACAAGCTTTAAAAAAAAGTCCCGAATCATAAAAGAAAACAAAAAAGGGATGCGCGAAGTAACGATTAGTGTGACTTCATCCCTGCGAGCTATTCCTTCACCAGGAATTGGCATTGGGCAACATCTGGTGCAAGCCATTATGACGTACAATGCAGAAATTATACTGACGTACGTGTGCTTCTTACCAAAATGGCTTTGTGTACATAGATTCCCTTTGGTTTAATGTAAAACGCCATATTTTACTACATAATCAGGTTATATACTAATTATGTCGATGGCAAGTGATTCTTTATAAAATGCATTTATTGCACCTAGTAACTCCATTTACGTTAGTGTTAAAAAAAAAAAGTTGTACATATCGCATATTCAGCTCTTGCGAGACACTGAGTTCCGGTTACTATTGTATTTATAGTAATTTACACAGGAACCCATTACCACAATTTTTTTCGAACTATTACAGAGATTGCCTACAAGAAGCTTATCATTCAATAGAATGAAAGCTGGTTCGACAGTCACTAATAACTTTTGATGATCCATAAATACGAATCCGATGCTTAACTGCTTCTCTGAGTCTTCATCGTTTGGTTGCGGATCGGCACTGGTTTTACTGTATGAGGCCTATCTAAATATACGGCATCATTTTCGACTGCGTCATTGATATATGCGAAATCCATTCAAGCCTAACTTGCCATAGAGTGATGGGGGTGACTTAATGGTATTTGACGATTCATGTATCTGTGTCTTCATATGAGTGCTGGCCCCGAGCTTTTGAGATGAATCAAGGTGCCTGATTATTGATGCGTTCATGTCCAATTCAACTAGACTACTGAACTCATCGATAGCGTTACAACTGAATTAGGTGGTAATTAGTGGGCCTTCTATAGCGATAATAAGCTCTACGTGTGTATATGTTGTGTACATTGATCATATTTTCATGGTTAAAGGGTGTACCTAGTACGAGCATACTCCAATACTAGTCTCCAAAAGGCCCAATTAAATTTCATCGCGAGACTATTATTATTATTGCAGAACCACTAACCTCTCTCTTTCAGCCAGTATTATCGACGTGTGGAAAATTCACGCAAAAACGCCTCGTATTATATTATACTTATATATCGTAGTCAAACAAGCAAGAAAGATTGCATAGTAGCATCAAAAAAACACCATGTTATTAAGACAGTATCTTATAAGCTTTGCTTATTTATTCCATGTCTGTTTATATATTTACTCTCCACTACACATTATCAGTCACAGATCGAAGTTTAGTATGGTGATATTTGTGTGTTTTTTGTCGTGCTCAGAATATATCGGCTGCTGATATATCATTTTCAGCCGAGTCCAACGAGTGGAAAGCCCGTTATTTTAAGATATTAGAGACGGCCGACGCCACCATCGCTCTACCCTCTATTCAAACCCCTTGAGAGGATGTGTTCTGCTTCCTACACGTAGATCATATGAACTCAGTCGGATAGGTGTTTGTCGTTTACGAAAGTTGTGACCGACCACCCAGTTGCTTCAATATTCAGTCGGTTCTTCACTGAGGGGCCAACCGCGCGTATCAACTCCTGTAATGGTTTGCTTTCTCTTGTTTTCTATTTTTCATTCGTTCCTTCGTTCGCCAAGCTTGTTTCGAGCGTCACCTCGCTCTACCCTGGACCTCTGTCACTCAACCATGCAGCCATCGTATTCTGCGCCGTCCTTCAGCTCGGCCTGAAAGACTCGTCCATCACAAAGCATTCAAACATTTAGTATCGGCCAATAGTATTGCTTTCCGATAATTCTTCTCAATGGAAAAGATAACAAATATGGTCTGAGAAATGCGAGCAGAAAGGGGTTCTGGATCGGCGCCTGCCAGGCAGGAGAAGCGCAGAGCTAGAGGTAGAGTAACGAGTGTTTTAAAGGAAAACGAAGTCGCCAGAAAGGCTTTGGGAAACTTGGAGAGGCAGAAAGCACTGGTCAGTAGTTCGCATTGGTTAGGTAGTTGCCAAATGTGAGCGTTTAAAATCACAAAGACCACGGAGAATTAAAGTTGAAGCCGTGGAATATACATGCCGTGGTTTTTTGCGACATTTTTGTATTACCACAAGTCATTAGCTCTCTAATTGGACCCTAATGGACGAATGTGGATATGTATGCGCATGGTTGGTTATAAATTTCATCAAGACATTCTTATCAAATATACAAATTCGCTACCGTATAGCGTAAATACTCATTTCTGCTTTTGCAAATACGGCATATACGTGGCTGTCGTTAAATCAGGCACGTATATGCCGTGCTTTTAGAGACAGAGTTCGGAAAAGAGCTTTCCGTGGCTTTGTTTAGACATTCGGTAGGTTGCTTCTATGCTAACATCGAGCGAGTAAGCGAGATACGGATTTGTAAGGTACAGGCAGTTGAAACTTATAGGCCTTTCCTATTCACATGCTTTTTCGCCAAGCACCTGACAGTCCCTATCTTCAGTTCCTCTTTGCCTATACATGACCTGTCTTAGAAGTAAAACCAATAAGGAGAATGCTTAACGGAAGCGACGAATTTAATAAAAAATCTTACAAAAACATTTGATGCCGCTATTACGAAACCAATCATCAAAGTGGTCGAGTCCTTGGTTTAAAACAGTCGCAGAGGATTTAGAATACCCAGGGCTCGACTTGAAGTCCCTATACGCCCGTTTTGGGTACAATTACCCGTTTACAATGCGCTTTCTGTTAAAACGTTTGCTCTGCGTAATATTATTCATAACTGACACTTCCGACCCGAAGCGGGTAAGCGCTGTTCCTTCCTTCAACTTGGTCCGCGGGCTGAACGAATATGTCTTTACGACAGGCAGCGTAAGCATTAATCGGCCCAGGCTTCTGGGTATTACGTTCCTTTTCGACTATTCTACCAGTGGCCATTTTAAACAGGGCTGTTCGTATGTTTGCCGTTTAGTTAGCTGAAATTCTATGTAATGGTCGCCTAATTCCGCTTTTTATTCGTCCTTGGCAACTTGATGTTTTCTACCTAATAAAAATACCCGACCTATTCGTTATATTTACAACGCAGATCTAGTTGACGGTTTAGTATTTTGTCGATAACAGATGGGAGCATCTACCAATTTAAATTACTAGTCAGTGCTATAGATTTTCTTGATAAAAAAATCATCATCTCTTTACTATTATCATCAGAAATTTTCTGTTTTCGTATATGTTTTTTTGATATGCGGTATGTGTGGGTGTGCCAAGTTTTAATTAACAAACGATTTTATTGTTTATAAGACTAAAATGACAGTATTAGTATTTCCATTGTTTTGTCCCACGTCTCCAATCCGTGCTATTGCCAAAAACTGTTACATAAAGCATTATGAACACATGTCGGTAAAAGACAACGATTCCTTTTTATAGAAAGACTTTATTAGAATCAACACGTTTAACAAAATCGTTGTCTTAGTTGTGTAAGGTGTTGTCAGCTACATGCGATTCAATCTGTCTTTAGTAATAAACAACAGCTAGCGCTTATTATTATTTTTACATTAATAAATGCCAAAAGATGATAAATGAAACATATTTTCTAAATCGAAGTCTATCAATATCAGGCGAGGCATACGTATGTAATTAAACTACAGCAAAAAACACCGGTGCTAATTTTATGAAGTGTGTCTTCTTTTTCCAGCGTTTTCTTTGGCTTTTCAGCGTCTCTTTTTGCATAATTTTACCATAGCCAATCTTCACACCGACGGGTACTGTTGTCGAGCCTAGTTTTGTTTTTATTTAATTCACGAAGAAATCGCATTCGAGAGGATATAGAGGCTCTCGCCATTGCCGAGACCTTCGTCGCTTTCGAACTTAACCGGCCCTCCGGGCTAGGCGAAGCCCCTGATGTAAGACGCTTTGAACAATTCCGTTATTGCCTGCCGACTGCTCTTGTCTTTCTCATCGCCATCTCTCAATTGACTGTTTCCTCTTTGGGCGGCATTGAAGTAATTTTAGTTAGGCTGCCACTCGAAACAGGGACCATTTTAACCATCGTAGAAGATATAACTGAGGTCAAAACAGACAGTAGAAAAGTTCGCTTTTAAAAAATGAAATAAAGTACAAACGCTTTTTAGATTGACTAGTAATTTTCCCTCTATGCTGTACGTTAGTAATGGGTGGGCCCAGGTAGGTCAATTAGTAATAGATAGGATGGGTAGGCCACACAGCCAAGATGACTCTAGTTCTCGATGCGACTCAGCCACAACATAATCAGTCGAGCCTGCTATAGCCCCGTCGATAACCGTAGACAACTAAGACCTATAGACCACTTTGATGCTACGTCTTTATCATTTCAGTTTTCGTTACATAATTTTACAACGATAACGTCTGTTGAGGAACAAAGCGCACAACAAATCTAATCTCTGCGGCTAATGTACCCAAATGGTACTGCTTGTTCACAGGAGTTCTTGCATCCCTTCGTTCAAAACGTCAGTTGACCCATATATATTGTATGTTTCGCATATTCCGATGGACCAGCTACTTGCTGATGAAAAAAAATGGCATCTATGGTACTCCTAGGCATTTTTAGCATGTTAGCAAGTTAAGGTTACTATTGTCGAAAATCTATGACTTCTACATTTTCATACATAGCTCCAATTGAAGCACGAGACAGCTTCGTCATACACATTGAATTCGTTCTCCTGTCCAAGTGAGAAAAAAAAACTTTGCTTATTGGATGTTTATTTATTCTAGGTAGCAATGTAGGCTAGATAGGCGTTTGGGTCGGTGGTTATAATAGAGCTGGGTCTATACATACTTGCATAGACAATATAATTAAGACAGTAGCTTGACCCGATCGGATGCAATGTAACGGTTCTCCGTCTGCTCTATTTATGACTTATCACGAAGTTCTTTAGACATATCTACATAAAAGTAGTTACACATATATTTACGAGAACAATTAACATTGCTGCTCGAATCTGGTAGTCTACTTACGATTCTACTAGTGGTCTCAAATCTGTCTGGCTCAGCTTTCGGCTCAACGGCATAATCTGCCTGTGAGGTCAGACTCCGCCCAAAAAAAAGGTTCATTGCAACAGGGATGCTTCCATGGATGTGTAACTCAAATTTGCCATTTGCTATATTGGTAAAGGTCAGCCTAAGTGCTCATTTGCGAAAACGTACGAAGCTGATCCCGTCGGCAAATGTTGCTAATGTTTTTCTAGATTGCCCATAAGCACATAACGACACTAGCGTAATATTTAGTGGTAAACGTTATAATAATCATGGCAAAAACGATTTTGATGGGAGAAACGCAGCGAAACATACTACTGTGAAAAGTAACCAAGTTCTATTTCTTTTCAGGTGTCCTTAGTATTGACTTTGAACTAACACAAATTAAAGAATATATTGTAGAATTTACTTTGGATCTTTTACTACTCTTTGATTATTTTCACTTTCATTTATTTCTATAAGTACACCAAGAGTAAGCGTTCATGATGCCAATAACATGAATGTTTACCCTACACAATTTTGCTAACCCTAATTTTGTAAAATTCAATCTAACCCAATAAATTTTTTGCAACATGTCCGATGAAAAATTACGTAAACGTAGCTCAAAGCTAGAGCCAGGTGCATTGATATGATCTGAAATTATATGAAATCAAATATCGAGAGAACTTACGTTACCATCTTCAAATGTTTATATACATTCGATAAATAAGCGTTAGACTAAAACCTTACACGACAAAACGTACGCAAACGCGCGCCTGAAACGTTATTATCATGACGGTTAGTCTTTGAAATGCATAAATGTATATTAGTCTATCAAAAAACTGTATCTCAAGTCACATGGGTCACGTTGGATGGACGTTAAAAGCCGCAATTTAGCGGTAAAAGCCGTGATAAAATTGCTGGAATCTCTCTAATCAGATCTAGGGTAGAGCGCCTTGAAGACGAGTGAAAATGCCGCAAAAATTTATCCATAATCCTATTTAGATTATGGATATAGAGATAATGCATGCATTTATTTTAAAAAATCTATGCTATTTATAATCGAGATAAATTATTGGAAGGAAAAGATAGGCAGAAAAACATCATCTTTTGCTACCCAGCGAGAGCTGGGTGAACTTGGACTCACGTCCAAGTTCTAAGGCAGTTGGCGTATAGCTCGAATTTTGCATCATCAGACTATAATCTTTTTCGATTTCTGCAATTGCTTTAACTTAACTTCAGTTGCAGAGCTGACTTATCATAACTTCCCCATACAATTATAGGATTATAATTATACTGCCAGAGCAATGGCAGTGTTATTAATCAAAACGGCCTAGATTTGGTTTAGTTTAAAATCTAAGAAACTATTTGCTTGCATTGTGGCTTAAACACGTTTTTGTCAGCTGTATGTATACATGACAACAACAATGTTGCTCGAATCTTCGCCAACGATACATAGCTACATCTATCGTGTGAACAAAAAGGAGAGTATATATATATATATATATATGACGTCGTTATAAAGAAACTCCTGACGGCATTGAAATTTTGAAAGATATTTCCCGTTATAACTTATAATACGCATTGTGTTCGTTAAATGAACGTCTCTAATAACGTGAACGTAGGTGCACGGGTGAGCAAGACTGTTTACTCACCGAATGCCGGCGCACGTAATGGACAGCGTGCCTAATTTGATCGCTGTAAAACTGCGTGCCGTCGTATTTTCATAAAAACTAGGTATAGTCTAAAACTCGACGTCAGGACCAGGGCAACAAACTAAACTAGAAGTTAATTTTTTCTCTGCTAGCTAATTGCCTGCATTAAGGGTACCCTTCCTAATAGATAATGTGGTCGCTCCCTCAGCCCGATTTGTGCTCCTTTTCTAATGGCTTAGGATGATATGGGAAATTTTTGTTTACCCAATTATGGTTAAGCACACACTTTGCACACTAACATTAGAGCACTAGCCGAGTGCAGACAGGGAATCCTTTCCTCTTCGGAGGAAACGCATTAGATCCGCTTCGGTTCATCCTGACAACCGAAACAAATCTTTGGTCTTCTTCGCAGGAATAGTTACATTGTATTTTGTTGCCACACGTTAAGTGTGATCCCGTACGATGGTAAAATAATGGCTTTCATAAACAAAAAGTTGTACCTAGATCCAAGGTAAGCGGCGACTGTTGCGTAAATAGAACAGAGTCTACTAATCAATAAACCCGCTACGGAAAACAAGGATAACCCTATTTTCTTAGCTTGAAATACTCATGCGTATTTAATTAAACTGGCGAAGTTGCTTTTCAGGGCAAAACTGACATTTCTAGGACAAGTTTTATAGAGATTAAATAAAAATTCTCACAGCTATCGTCTTGTAATAGACCGACAAAAGTGTATTCACCTAATCTCCTGTACCCTAAAGTCTAAATGTAAATGTGTCAAGCTTTACGTTCTATATAGTCATTTAGCGTCGTTTGTATATTGAACCTCGTTGAGTACTATTAACACAGCTTAGTCAGTTGCGAGATATTAGTCCACAGATAGTAGGATTTTTGCTAGCTCTAGTCCTTCGAGTTCAGAAACTCGATGATCCTATATAGCTGTTTAGCATTAGTTCAATCTGAAAGCTCACTTTATGTCAAAAATTACAGAGTCTAGTTATTACCTGGCTTGCGTATTATATAGTAGTTAAATATATTTTGGATTTTTCTGGCCGATTTTGCGGCCGCTTGGTGGAATTGAATGTTAGTTTGGACAGGACATCGTTACAGCAGGCCGTTATTACACCTGCTTCAACCGCAATGTCCTGAACGAAGCAGAACCTCCAACAGCAATTACCGGCAGGTCTTTAACGCTAACGTTTACCCCGATTTTGGGTAGCACGCTATATTTATCATCAGCTTTGCCTCCGTTGTAACATTTCTGGGCAGAGGAACTGGTGTTGTATAACTGTGCCATGATGATAGTTTTTCTAGTCTTTTTTTTACGTAGGTGTTCTGTATCGCCTACATCGTAACCTCTTAAAAGACATTCAGCGTTTTTACATAGACCATTTGCCCCTTTACGCTTCCCCGGCTTCTTTCTTACTTATCCTTGTGCGGATTTTCTTCCCCCCCCCCCCCTTGTTTCATTGCCAAAAGAAGTCAATATCATAACAAACATTTAGGAGTAACCCGTTGTACCCAGATGTAAGTACATTCATGCTCGTAGATAGCGACAAGTTGTTTGCTAATTGTATGGCGTGTCTAAAAGTAAACCAAGAAAAAATAAGTAAAAGCTCTTTTTACGAGATCATCTCAATAGACAGCTGCTTGCAACCTCCAAACTGACAGGATATCGAATCTCCTACTGGGAACAATGTAATCTACTAGACATTAATCAAGATTTGATCATTTGTAGACTTAGAGACAAAAGAAAAAAAGCACATATGATACTGTCTCCGCTGCTTCGATTTTTAGCCGGGAGTTACAGCCAAAATGGTTTGGGTTCTCAACAAGTTTCTATTGTACTTAAAAGTAATTATCGAAAGTCTCAAACGTGCATTTTTGCATAACTGTACGTTATTACACTGTAAAAATGAGCTTACGGCTATTTTCATTCATCTTTTCATATAAAAAGTAATAGAAAGAAGACTTAGTGCTTCTTGAAACTTAACCACTAAAACAGCGGCCTTTGTAGCTTGTTATAAATCTCTCATTAGGGTGTACTTATTCAATGGAGCGGTTTTATGTTAATAGGGTGTACGAAACCTAGATACACTCAAACATTTGTGTACAATATATATGTGCTTAAGTTAAACTTCAATGGCTCAGCGATCTTTTACATTAAAAGCTAACCATACACGGTAAGCAGTCCTTTGAGTTTCACGAGCTCCAATTGCGCAGGACATATTGGAGACACACTACATAACAATGAAATGGAGAAGTCTAAACAATGTAGTTACGTCCGCTTTTCAAAGACTCATGAATCGCCAGACAGCGATTTGTTCAAGGTGAGAACTTTTCGATTGCGGCTGTTCGCACTGTTCTCGCTTCTCAGGAAGTTTTGCGGGAGGCGTTTACTTGGTTACAAGGGTCCGGGAATGAGATCTAAAGCCTGTTGACGTTATTCGATAACCGTGGAGCCTCGAACTGGGCTCCGGCCAATGCTGTCAGTTGCTCCACTTGGAAAACAGAGAAATTAGGTATGACTAGCTCTTATACTTACAAACGTCCCAGTCCGAAATCTGCCGTTACTTCAAAGAGACCTAGAGGTGTATCGCCGTCAATTACAATCGGCAAAAAGAAATCAGTTCTTCTTTTTTTGTGGACAACTTGTTCTTGGTAGGGTCTTACTTCTGCTCTTAATATTTTTGCTGTCGGTACGGGTCTGTTTGGAAGTAAGTTAAGTGTGAGTTGCTTTGTAAATTAAAAAAATTTGAAACAGAGGACAGTTAGAAGCAGGCTTACATAATAGAATAAACGAAAGTTGATAAAACTGGATTTGCACCGTACGTAGCGGTAAAATAAATGGATTTAGTCATTGACGGCGGCGTCATTGGGATTATGGCTGGAAGTTTTGTGGTAGAAAACTGCGAACAGGAAAAATAGCCTCTGGTTATGTATAATTGAACGACTGAATTTTTTTAATTTTTGGTTATCGATCTTCTTTTAATTTTTTCTTTAGACTAATGGGTGTGTGCATTTTTTTGGTTCGTATACTATTTTTCTGACGCTTAATAGCTTACTAATACACAAACGCTTCTCAAAACTTATTTCGTATAACTTATTTCGAATGACCTAAAATCATAATGTCATCTCCTTTTTACCTTGATCTAGCTCTAATTAGCACCATCAGTTTTTTCTGAGATCTTGTTGCCCTTGGAGCTATTGGTTCACATTTCGCTACTATGCATAGTGAAAACTGAATTTTGAATTGGGCTAAAGTTACAAAGTATTGAATTATACTTACCAGGAAGATGCAGACTGTCAGTTGCTTTTCTAGTCATGAAAACAACTCCTTCTTTAAATTGTCTATAATTGCCATTCCAGGACCTATACTTATTCGTGATGAACTATAACTACAATTTACGTAAATATAGTTAAAGTTACCATCAACTAAAGCACGGTTTTACTCATTAGTTTGTGTCGATCTCCATAAACATAATGTTTTCTTTGGTTCGCTTGGAATTTAAGTAGGAAACAAAGGCATAGAACGCTACATGGTGAACTAGACACACGTGTATTTCTCAAATATGTATAGCGTATAATCGCAAATATTAATCCTACTTCTCTTTAGTCAGCAAACCCTTGAAAAGTCTTTATCTAAGAGAACTAATGTCGCAGTTATAAATTACGTGTTTTTTTTTTAGTTTTTTTTTCCGTATGCTTTAGTCTCGCCCATAGATAGACCATCGAAACAAGCTAGCAGAAGATTTTTGATATTTCAACCCCCCACAAAACTGTATACACGCTGTACATATATATATATAACGTGTTCCATTCAGTTGAAAACACTCAACTAAGCACCGGAATGATGGGGCTCTGGCAAATCGGCATGCAAGCTATCTTAAGCTATGCTAAAAAGATTGGTTTAGACTTTAAAAAGCTCTCAAGTCGTTTCTCTTTGCATGTAGTTTTCTTTTTATTCTATATTATAGAAATCAAAATATCAATATGTTTCCTACATAAGCATTTCACCGCTAATGCGAAGAAAATAGATAAGGTTGATTCTGTCTTTAATGATATGCCTCACCTATTTCTGTTGCTTACATGCAAAGTTAGTCTGCAAAACTTGATTTATCAACTTCTATTTAACAGCAAGTACTTAGCTAATTGGTCAATTTACTTTCAAGCAAAAATGCCAATATGTTTAATACACATATATTTTATTTTTCTGTAATTATGAAAAAAATAAAAACGTCAGACCCTTTGGATGTCAATACATTCGATAGGATAAGGCCCATCCCGATCTGCTAGAATAGGCCTGACCGTGCAGGTCTCAAGAAAGATGAATAGCACTTTTACGTCGCCGTTTCTTTATTATTTCCTGGAAGGTAGTAGCGTAGACACCTATGTAGCAAGCCTGAATCCTGGATAGTTGGGCCGTCACTTGAAAGCCCGTCGCCAACAGCCGTATCTAACGTGATTTACAACGCAATAACTTAGCTCACTTTGCGGATTACCTTTTCTATCTCGATTGTGCGCTGTGGGGTGCTGTGTTTTTAACAAAACGTTTTGCAAATTTTAGAAGGTATCATCTACACAAATTACCCATATACTGTACACTTGGCATAGAACCGCGATAGTTACTCCTAGACGAACGGACCCTTCATTCAATATGCCGTGTTATTTAATCTAAATAAGAGAAAAAAATTTGCTGAATCCAGATGAATAGCTGAAACGCACAGAAATACGTCAATTTACACCGTATTTATTCAAAATTTCTAAGGGCGCTTCAAAGCTATTTCAAGAAGGTTCTATGTTACCTATTCTTAATTATAGAGTAAGTTAAGCTTTCCATTACTCATGTCTAATTAATGCTTATTTCCGTTAGCTACACTTCGATTATGGTTTTGAACAAGAAGACTGGTGTTTACGAACGTGCTCAGGAGACAGCACGGAAATAAACCGGCTTCTGCTTTCTATTCTCACCCAACGTGGCTATAGTTGTTTCTTTGGTTTGTTAGTGCGAACAAGCACGTTTTTTTCTCCCCCAAATGAGTTGCGTGTTTAGACTTACCATGTATGTTGGTTGTCACACGATCACCCATTGGGCCGTTCATGGTCGAGCATTTAGCCGAGAGCTACGTTAAACATCGAACTCTCCCTATACAGCATATGTGATTGGGACGCCTTTGATACATTTGTCCGCCCAACATCATCACCCCACCTGTAACTTCGCTGCATCCCGATCGGGTTGCTATTATTATCTTTTATTTCTGCCTTACTGTTTCCGTTTAGCGTTTTTCTGGAATCGGTGGCAATTTCATTCTACGTGTCTGCCCATGTGTATGCATCTCCATTTTTGGTGCGGGGCAACTCCCAAACCATCCTCTCACCGAATCTCTCGCATCGTGGAGCAGATGCGGTCTTATGACCAACTGTGGTGTCAGTGGCAGTGGTTACAGCCATAGACCAACGTGCTCTAAAGTAGACTTTCGTAGATTCGAAGCCCAAGGTCGACGAATGGCTCTGTGTTGAGCGAGTAGGGTGAGAGCAAATGCTGACCTTAGCAGTCACGCTTCGATGTTGTCGAGAACGCCTTTCTTCAAGATAGTTTTAGAGGATGCTAGAAGTAACTGGAGGTGGAATACTGTAAACATATTGGACGTCACACATTTGACTTGCCCCTTTTCTTTTTCTGTCTCATCCTTGGGGATATCGACGAAAACAGCGAAATGACGTTTGGCCATCGAACTAGTAGGAAGGAGAAGTACTGTCTTCCTGCGAGCATGTCCATGTGCCTGCGTCTATCAGAGCGTCTGTCCCTGGGTATGCATGGTATTTGGAGTAAGTTTCTAAGTTGACGACACGCTTGAGTGAAGATGGGTGCAAATGACTGCCACCCTTACGTCCGTCCATAGGGTTAGGCCTCAAAGCGGTGCGCGCTGACTTCCAAGTTGGCCAACGCCGTTCGGTGTTGGTCCTTGTACGTTCGGCCGGCTACCAACCCGCTCGCTTTTCTCGATGTGTCTATTCAGTTAGCTTTTAGTTTCGTCTCCTGTCGAAAGAAGACTTCCTTACTGGGTTCCGCTTCATCGTTGTCGTAACGTTTGAAAGTTAGTCAAAAGCGACTGTTCCGTATCACGGCAGCGACTGAGCTCATATTCGTTCAAGGGTTTTCTTTTTTTCGTTTGACGTCGTCTTCGTTTTTACCTTTGTCTCTTCGCACTTCTTCCGCTTCTCCCTATACGGCCGCCGGCGATCCTTGTGCGATTCATTAGATTGTCGTTGTCACCTCGATAGCGTCATAGCAATATCATCAAAATTCTCGTCGTTATCAGTATCATTGTACGATCTCGCATTTTAAAAAAGAAAGCGGCACATTTTACCGGCTCATCAGTGATGCCTGAATTGGGCGATGGGTGCCTACCGAAAACGAATGTCTGGCACCAATTCGTGGAAGTTCAAAGGGAGTATAAAAGACTGGGTAAGGATTAGTTAACGCATTTGAAAGGTACTGTTGTCGTTGCCGTCGTAACAAGAAGATCCACTTTTTTAAAAATACGAAAGTAACGATGGAAATCTGAATCATCGCGGTGCGTTTTGTACTGACTCTATATAGAGCATATGCCTGTGGAGTAATGTATGCAGCTACTTATCGATTGAAATTATAATTAGTTATTTAGTATTCAATTATCCAGTCCTGTAGTCATTGCAGTATACGAAAAGAATACGCTACCATTATCTCTTAGCTAATACAATAACATAGAGGAACCCACTTGTCTTGCTGTCAAAAAAAAACACTGCTTTTTCTAGTTAATAAACTAACTCATCAAGTTTGCTGTCTATTATTAACGTATGTCGGCGCCCTTCGGAGACCTAATACGATCCCTTTATTTTTTATGTTTATCAATAGTCCTTACACAAGAGTAGGTCTGACCGATAATTTACCTTAATACTTTCAGTTTAAGAACCTACGTCACCTGAAACTCGGCATAGTTCGTCGATAACTGCGACACAAATCCACATACAGGAATCCTTTCAAATATTTGGGCGGTCTGCCACGCGGATGACAGGTGCAAAACATAGAGTAAATGTTTAATTTACTGAATCCAGGAAAGCAATTAGCCTCTAAAAAAGGAGAAACCGTTTTGATGTGATCTGTTAATAACTTGTAAAAACAGATCTATCGATCGCTTGGTTTTTTTTTTACTTGAACCTGTAAAGCTGCTTAACCATGATCAGTAAGCAGAGCCTTTATGATTCGTTAGAGCCGTTGCGCTGTATCTGACAGCAGATCTGTTCTATGCACCTGGTATAATTCATACGTGAGGCCAATTTCTACCACTCTTTCGAACAGTTTGATTCCATAGTACTAAGCTTCTTGGAATGACTAAACACATAGATAAAAGTGGCAACCGGAGGTAATAACAATGACTACAATTTTCTGTTGGGGTAGCCAAGTCTTTGATGATTGCGTTAGATATGCTGGCGTACAAGGAATAGGGTCATCATCCTACGATACGTCTGACTAAGATCCTATTGCTAAAAGACTATACTACAATTCGGGTTTGCGTTTAAATCTTATATGACCCACTTTTCCAATTAAAAAACATTTATTCTGGTATTCTTGAGCACCAATACTACTATATGCTTATTAAAAAGGGTGTAGTTGCGCATTTTTCGAATAGAACACTAAACTAAGCGCAATAGTATTCACGCTTTTTTCTCAAAAAGCTATTTATAAGCTCTTTACCCACTAAATTTACACGTTCCTTTAAACCTTGTCTTTCGTGGGAACTCGTTTCGATATAACTAAACTAATACAACAATATTCAAGTTAAGTAAACGTAAGTGCAGAGTTAACTGATATAATTACCTCTAGTATTGAAAAAGAAAACAATCTAAACTGGAAATTGAACAGAGAGCCTCCCGCAGCGCTCATGTGAGCTCGTGTGATAATACAACGTATTATAATGTGACTGCAGAAGTTATCATTGCCTTGTTTACTGATATTTCCATCTTAAGGTCAAACGCTTGATAGTGTTAGATGCAGGACCGTCTTTGTAAGGGATTTCAACGACAAATGATTCGACTTTTCGATCATATGCCCAGAAATTGGATGACAGATCATAGATGATGGGCATGTTCCGAGGATGATTATGCCCGATGACGAATGTAATTCATTACATAGGACACAACGGTGAGTTTTACAAATTTGGTCCCAAAATTAAACAAATGCTCTAAACAGTACATGTACTGGTTAAACCTATGGATTTATTGCGGCCTCTTATCCAGCTTCCTACCAAGATAGTTAGATAACTTCTTTCTAATAAACCAGTCTGTATATATATATATATATATATATATATATATATATATCTATATATATATATATATATGATACAGCGTGTACATTGACGAGATCTGAGGATAAGACTACAAATTACTGTATGTTTATTTGGGTTTCATAATTTTAGCAACTGTGAAGGTTTACACATACAACCTAAAATTGAATCTGTATGAGTTGTGGCCTGATGTGCAAAAGATTGTTCTGAACGCATAGGGCTGGTAAGCTACTGGTAGAATTCTTTTTCTAATACTTAGTGCTTGTTCCACACGCCGCACACTTTTGGCTATTACCCACGAGTTTGTCCATGGCTATAGGCGAGTGTAGCATCTTAAACCTATTCTCGGTACGCAAAAAGTTAAGGAACTTAAAAACGAAGACTCCAATTTGAGCGTTAGAATGTGCTCGTCCCCTGAAAAATACGAAAGCTAAGGCCATTCAATTACTCAGAGTTCTGCTCTAAATTTGAGCACGATGTAACCCGACGGAATGCTAGTGCTTGCTCACGTATGCAATAGTAACGCACCTGTGTAGTCTAAAATGCGTCCATTAGCATAGACGACTACAAGTCTACAGAGGATTATAAGACAAGACATTGCACAAAAATTTTGTACAATAAAGCCTATATAATAAGTTTCTTCCGCCACTCTCTTACAAACCAGCCCCATCAACAATGGAAAATCATGAGTCGCGTCTAAAGAGGGTTAACTCTGTAACGTCTCGCCTTGATGTAAATCGTTTGTTCCTTTCGAAGTTTCCAGTTTCAGTATCAAAGCGTTCGAGTAGAGCTTCGTCTGTCTAACGGAACATGCGCGTCTCCTCGGTAAATAGATATATTTTTGTGTCTCTACCTGGGCTTCAACCTTGGTTGTTTTATACATACTTCAGCTTATCGGATCGGCTTGACTTCTTAAGGTATGAAGCAAAACAAATTCAATCACTAGCGAACAACGTTGACTGGATGGCTAATCTGCGATGCCGTATGTTGCACGTCACGAAGACGATGAAGAGGTATGGGAACGAAATTTAGAGGTTAGGTTCGACGTAGAAATACATATAACGCATAGGATTCCACCTACACGCTTTGTCAAGTCGGGTCACGCTTAGTCGGTATGACATTCGACACGCGGCAATGGGACGTGACCGGGTCCGCGCGTTTACAGTTCAAACAGTTCCGTCCTTGCTGGATCGCCTGTACTATGACTAACTTCGACGACGCCTTACTACCTTTTGATGAGAGCGCTGAAGGTAGCTCAGCAACGAGCTAGAGGGAAACGAGGGAGAACAGAGACAGAACTCGTGATGGGAGTAGACAATTTCGGAATAAATCACGACCCGAGTCCAATCAAAAATAGTATATGTGATTCCATAGCACATTTAAATCTATGAGGTTATGCTTTACACGCCCTGCAAACTGAACGACTGCCGAAATCGACGTACTTCGCACAGGTCACACAAATGCACCGATAACGATAATCAAATTCTACCAACGAACAAGGAAAATTTGACTCAGAGAAGGTCAACAGGGAAGTTATATATATATATATATATACTAAAAGGCTTATTATTTATCCAATGAATCATAAATACCTTGTGCTGCAAGAGAACAGAATGTCGCTTTAGAAGCAGAGCGGGCTGAGAGCTAGATATACGCGCGTTATAGTCTACGGAAGTGGATTCCGGAAACAACAATCTATGTAGCAACATCGATTGATTAACAGCGTAGATCGTATTTACTGCACGAATGGGGGTTGCACGTGTGTGCGATGCTTATTATATCCTGAAATCCTCATACGTACAACGTCTTTTTGGTTTTCAGGTCTGTCCCGCTGTTCTGTTCGCAAGGATTCACTCGTATCCTAACCGCAATAAAAAAAGTAAGTTGTGTGGAAGGTACGGCCTACAGATTCAAACGCTAGAAGATGGACGACTGTGTGACGTGAAGAGGTAAGCACGTTGTTTTATAAATATCTTCTGGATTGGGAAATTGTTCAGTTATTTCATAAGTACAAGACACGTATTGGCGCAGTAGGGAACAAGGTAAAATAATCTATGAGCGCTCAAACCGTTTCAGGGCAAATACAACAGCGCAACGAAAATGCCCAAAGTAGAATCTCATTCTTCGTTATATAAACTATACTATAGTTCAGCTTCTCTTTCATTTGGCCTTTTTAGCAATAGCTTATTTGAAAAAAACCTTTCTAAAACCTTTTCTTTCGAACCTATAGCTCAAATCTATTTCCAAAGGCAAACAAAATGGATTTGGGACAACTAGTTTAGCGCCAGTAGTAATATAGATAATATAGCTGCGCTTCCACCGTCCCTAAAACTTGTGCAGCTTACTTCACATTGCTTCAGGCAAGATGTGTCGTCCGATATATCAAACAAACCCCGGGTACTAATATAAACGGAAGTCAATTGCAGTAAAAGCGATATTTGTACACTTAATATCATAAATGGATAAAGTTCGTTAACACTATGAATTATGTGTGCTCTTTGCAATTCTTATTTACAGATGCTCGTAAATAATTCACCACCTAAATACGAGTATCACGACGAACTCAACAACGTTGAATTATAGATCATGTGAAAATCAGCTACTTCGCGTATTCTGTCTTCGCCTTCACCGTTCTCGTGAAGGGGAGCGAATTCATGGCTTGCGCCGTCGCCTTTCACGAGTCCCAAAAACCACTGACGGGAGGAAAAAAGTACTTGCGAATGAAAAGTTGTTGGATCAATACTTCAAGCTACGCTCTCAGCACTTCCAGCCAAATGATTTTCTGCCTTTGGTAAGTGGCAGCTCTAGTCGGACAGAAAATAAAGAAGGATAGATACATACGCATCTCAACCCATCAGTCGCGAACATGTCAGTAAAACAGACAAAATGCAGTCTTGGCGGAGGTGCTTATTGCCGCAGGACGCACGCGACGCTGTCTCTTGAGCAACGAGCTGAAGATTAAAGCCCTCGTGATAGATTAGTAGGTGACGTAGTTGTCTTCTAACCTTAAGGACACGTTGTGGTCTACGTTCGAGCCCGGGCATAGGCACACTTCGCTGGGAATCGATCATCTCATAGAATGCCTAAAGGCGGCGCCGGACGTAAAACACTGGGAGAATTAATTAATGTGTATCTCATTAACCTTTCTATCCTTAGGAAAACTAAGTGTTATTTTAACAATTTCCATGGGTCGTGATCATGAAAGGGTCACTTCTTTTCACTGTTTCTCGTTCACTTTTTGCTAGAAAAAAAAACAGTTGCGAAAAAAAAAGACTCAGGATGTATTGTGTTGTAGGATCTTCCTCAATCGAATCTAGCTAATCAGCCTTCACCTTGATCTTCTAATTCGATTTAGGCAGCTTATATTCAAGATATTAGACCATGGTAAACCTGAACGATAAAGGATTACTAAAAAAAGTAAACCTGAAAAATGAGTTCAAACCTGCCTGGGTGGTAAGTTGTTCTGTTGCAATTTCCACACTTTTACCCTCCAGCTTGTCCATAGGACTAATTGCCACGCTGCTTACAAGAAACATCATTACTACAACGGTTACTTCTTTTCACATTACACTGAATTCAACCAAAAGGTCTTTCAACCTTCGTCAAAAAAATTACTAAAATTTATATGTCATCTATGGGGTTTTCTTAATATTACGTATCTTACCTATTAGAGCATTTCAGCACATGGCTTGCGAAGTGGTTGCACAGCAACTCAATTACAGCTGTTATCCCCATTAAAGCATGGTTAAACTTTGTTGGCCATATTGATCAGGATAAGGAAATGACTTGGCGGTAACTTTACTGCTTGAGTGAAATCCAGTGTCAAACGTGGATTACTTTTTTTATTGTTTTAATACGTACGTGTCTTACTATGGTAGATAGTAATATACCAACTTGTTGCTATAAAGTATTGTGTGCACTATGTAAAATATTGCTGAAAAGCTAGCTGTTCTTTCGAGCAATCCTGGTGGGTCAGTAACCGAAAACGAAAATTTAACGGGCACCATATAATCGATCCTAGCCACAGCGCATAAACAGTAATCTCATTAAGAGTCAATCAATTGTCCTTCAGAATAAAAACAACTTTTGGATGAATGCTAGATATGTGGCGCTTAAGCCAATCTGGTCCATTGAATTCGACTTGAAAAGCACATCTGTTCGCATACGTAATGTCCTCTATATCACAGTTTGAGCAGAGCAGATTATTCACATGAGGCATCATTTTCTATACCTAAGTATTTATTATATGCAAATCTCGGAGAAGGTATTCATTCAAGTCCGCCCGTGTGTACCTCTCTGTTTTTATTAAGGTAGTCCTCGTCCGATTTATCGTCTAAAATCGAATAATTTTGAACAAGCAAATTAAACAGAGAAAAAAAGGGATATTTTTTTTGGTGGTGAAAAGGTAAGAAATGCTGTTCCGCACACCGTTGAATAGGCATTACTCTTCCGATGTCCGACTAGCGTGGAGCTGTATTCCTAAAGGAAACAAATTATCCATTCTGCTCATTGGATAGTGTGTGATCAGCGCCATCGTCTTGATTAGCGCGCACAAGAAACGTAACTCGTTGAGCTGGCTTTACCGCTTCTCAACAATATTGCTCAGAAAATTGTTCCGGTTTTCGGATCGGTAGCTTGTGGATTCTTGTACGACTTGGTAACTTAGTGGGCCGAAAAATTCACTTCGATATATCCGACAGCATACTGTGTCGTCATTTGATTTACCTACGTCCCGTGATATGACTACATAATTGTGCCTGAGCCGCTCTTCTTTTTAATCGTGGGATCTCTATATCTATTTTGAAATTTCCCTAAACCAGCTGTTTGCATGGTATGGTTGAATCTAATTATGTTCATATTCTAAGCTTTAATTTATTGACTAATGTTTTTATTTCAGAGACATGCTGAGCTTGCTGTAAACTAGCCATATCTTTGGTTGAAGCAACGCTGAAATGTAACGCTGGTCTACTTCTTTGATCTTAGTATGATGTGATCTGTAATTCCTTCCTCCCTCTTAGGAATGGTCCGTTGCATTTCTGCGGTGTCAGGCCAAGGCCTTTCCCATCCATCCGTTTGTGATCCTCGATAGCTATGTTAATTTAATTTTACAGATTTTTCAAATCTCTTTCCATAGCTAGGACTGGTAGACAGTCCGCGTATGCTGCTGTTACATGGTCGCAAAGGAGGTTGTTCGATCTCGATACGCTATCATACGCTAGATTCAACGGACGCGGACGCGGATCCCAGATTGTTTCTCGGAGTTCTCTGTAGGCAAGGTGAAAAGTTTCGCCGTGAGGAGATAATTATTTTCAGAATCTGTGTATGTCTTCTATTGTTATGGACTTGATGGTTTTACCTAACGTTTTCAAAAGATCGGCGGACCGCACGGCGCCATTTCGTCTAGTGTTTTACCGGACTTGGGCTGTAATACATCATTTGCATTTTCGAATGCTTTCGGAAATATATTCTATTTGACTGCTTTATCTTCAATGGCTGTAAAGATCTTGATGTGTGTTTTCATCAACACTTTCACAGCGTCTGTCAGTATGCTCCTATCAGTGCCAAATTTTTCTAGATCGGTTAGCGCTTCGAGTACAAAAAATATTTAAAGACTCTTCAACAATTAAAACAATAGTTTGCTCCGTTGAGTTTGCCAAACACTGCTTGTCTGTACCAAACAATTCAGCTTGGCTCAATTAACTTCATCTTCACTGCTCTGAAGTTTCCTGTTTAACACCATTTGGACAGATGGGTATGCCTTGCATGTGGAACAACGTATCCATCCAACGCATTATAAAATTAAATTCAAAATGCTTAGAAAGCCTTCTGTAATAATTTATGTACTACTCGGTCGTTTGAATTGTGCAATAATGCACGTAAGCCCTAATAAATAATATGTGCATATAAATGCGTACATTTGATTCCTTGAAGTACATTGATATTTGATTTGTGCTTTAAACAATTCTACTTGGCGGCACAAAAATCATTGTAACTCCACTGGGCTGATTTTCTTTACATATATATATATATATATTTTTTCATTATTTTTTGCCTTTTTGATGATAATTTGTTTGGAAATTTGTGGTACGAAGCATTTATGAAGTCTCCAAAAGGAATTTTGACGTCTTGTTGGAAATAAGTGATTTTCCTGTAAATAAGTTTTCGAGATTTTGGAAAAAAATACTAATCTATGACAGCAGTGTTTAACGAGCGATGGCCTTCAAATATCAATCCTACATTTTTTCCGACTGTAGTAGTTGCAGTATCAAGTCGAGCATTTTCATACAATCAAAATGTTGATTTCTGTTCACCAATTTTGGCTGCTTAAGGGAAAGTTTTTTTATCATTCGCTTTAACATAATCAACGAAGCAAAAGTTATAAAATTGTAGAGGATAACACCTTCGTTAGCACAGTACGCTTACACAGTTTTATGCAGCAATAGGGCTTATACCGTTACCTAACAGCAAGGACCTCTCTACAGCCTGTTTTTGATGTACGCTAAAATCAACAATTTTTTTTTTAAAGTTTAATAATTTTTGCCGAATTCGACCCACTGGTAAATGTCCAATCTGTAGATAAGCCTAGTTGAAACACCTGTGTATCAATTTCGTAACGTTTCGAAGATCGTGCTTTTCTACGTTAAGCTACTAGTAGTATAGGCACCAATAGGCCAATGGGCGCCAAATTAAGCGGCAATTATCTGGCCGCAGCTTTCTATCGAAATTGATAAGGTCGTCCCTCTGTTGGTCCCCTAAAATACCTCTAAGTGGAAGCTAAACTTCTCATGGCCAGATACGTCAACTGGAATAGGTGCAATGTAAGTACTAAGTCTTACGTTCACGAAACTCTTGTTATAAATATGGCCCAAGCAATGGCTACGGATCTAACCGAATAATCTATTGCTTGACACCCCAAAATGACGACTGAGTATGCGACCATAATATATGTATATACTAAAAACGTATGAAAATAAATCCTGGGCAGCTAACAAGATGAAAAACAATATTTATTATGTATTTAAGAACAGTAGTTTGTGAAGCAAAACGCACCTAAAAATAATCAATAAATAACAATAATAATTATTATCACCTTATACCAGCCCGCCAGTGACAAGCCGCATATTACCTACAACACATCATTATCAATATTTGTTTATTAGGTGTCGGTAAGAATAAATTTAGCCAATCAAGGCCAAAATTAAGTGTCACGACGCACTGCAAAAAAAAACGAAATGTTTTAGCCACAACTTCAGAAGACAGCAACAAGTTAGCGCCAATTGCAGCATCATGTATGAATAACCTGAAAGCAGATATGTCACGCAGTGTTGAAACAGATGGGATATCGCAATACGACGGATGACGAATGCATAATTACAAAGCCAAAGCTAACGGAGCGGAAAGCTTGCCAGGTGGCGACCGGTGGAGGAAGCATCGAAATGAATCATCACAACGCTACAACAGCCACACTAAGCCTTTGTATTTTTCGTGACGTAAATATATTTCTTGAATTGTGTGCTTTAATCGACGTAGTTCCAAAGGAACTGAGGGATGTGCATGTATGCATAGATCATCCGGAACACGATTCTAGTAATTTTTGTTATTTATTGCATTTAGCATAAACATTAAAAAAAAACACGTGATGAAAAGACTTTTGCGTACCTCGATGATAGACTTTGAAGCGGGTACTATAGCGATTATGTAAGCATGGAAAGTCTCCTATCTCCTAAGATGAAATTAATAGTTAATGACGTAAGTTCTGTACGTAGCATATGAGCGCTACTGTGTTCAGTATCGTTGCCAAAACATTTACACGCGCTAAAAGAGCCTAAAAAACTAAACGCCAAAAACTTAACGGGAAAGAAACTAAAAGTACTTCTGATACGAGGCTGATAAGGGCATCGTAAAGGTAAACAAGAAAAAACATGACTTTTCACTTCCAGCTTCTCTATGCTAAAAATTATAAAAACACTTTACAGCAAACAAAAAACGATCTTAGTTTGTCCGCTAATAAAAAACGCATGCTATAACAAGAAAAAATTGTACCTGCATAACATTTTTACTGATTGCAGATCCAAGTGCTTACAAGAACGTGGGTTTAAATTGCTTCTTTACAGCGTAACGCTTTGTGCCACCTGCGAACTGCAACGGCCCTACTTGAGCCACTCCTGTTTATCCGCTTCCAAAGTGGAGACAAAACAGGACCCTAACAAAAAAAAAAAACAGGAATAAAATATCGGTTATCTTCCTTTCCGGCAGCCACGCTTTGTTTTCTTATACTATTTCGCTCCATTTCAATTTCGAATTTTCCAGGGAACTCATAACAAACGTTCGTTCTGATAAGATAACTAACCAGAAACAGCAATCAGGCGTCGACTACATACGATCAAAATATTGTAAAACGTAAGGCTACGCATTTGGGTTATTAGTTTCAGGGGTTTTGTCCCCTGCACTAGCTATTACGGTATCATAGAGTACAAAATGTACATGTGAAATTCTCTAACAATAATAGTTTCCTTTTAGGTTCATCTATCATTCCCGCCCTGCGCGAGGTCTATTTTGACCTACTCTGTAACTAACTTTCGTTTTAGGTTTTTCGACTTTAAATTCTGTTTGTAACATCTTACCCCACATTATCATGGACCATGATGAAGTTATAATTAAGCGATCAATAGTACAGACGATCTACCCGCCCATGCAGTTGAATTTCTTTTATTGACTAAATATCAATGTCAGTAAAACTAAGTACAGTCGTTTCAACAATGAGCACTTTAAGTCTTTTTAGTGATCTGTTTCGATATCCTGCTCCTTGTTATTATTATCACCATTAACGATAGTGCCATAAGAGTTTCAAATCAGGTTCAAAATTGTCTTCGAAGATTCGCGGACTGCAAGAAGGTGTTAAACAAGCATGTAAGCTCGAGCCCTTACAAAATGATGCCATCTGTTGCTAGTGTAGCCCAATAAAGGAGAGGCAACGGGACATTCTCAATTTATTTGACACACTTTGACATATCCTTGTATTGTCATTGAATTCTCTATAATGTAATTACACACTGTTTCCCATGTCATCTTATCGCGAGAACAATTACTATCTGCTAACACTTAAATGTACATGGTATGAGTTAGGAATGCCTCGTTGAAGTCCTCACACCTCCGACATATTTATGTAATCATTCAAAGTGCATCTAAGCTAAGACGATTTATAATCAGGCAACTACGTAAGCATGTTAAGCTATTGCACAGTGAGACATAAGTGTCTGAAAGTGGTTAAACCACTTTCAGACACTTTTGCTAACATTTGTAAAGCTGCTATCTCGCAGACGGCAATGAGCTTTATTACAAAAACACTCACAGATGAGAATGAATTCGATTTTAAAGTTTGAAAAGCTACGCTAAAATTCACCTTGATTTGTATCGAAAATGACTATGGTGACAGGGTCACAACGCCAAAGTGGTGCTGGAAATGTAGACTACAAATAAAAGTAATATTAACCCACTTACTTTCATATGTTCGTATTGGAAACGCAATGTTTCGACCAAGTATCTTGTTGTTGTTGTGGCTTTTCTCAACCGATGATCGATTGGAAATTATGATTCGGGCATCTACAGCCCGTAGTACGATTTCGCTGAAATTCAGGATAATGAGAAACTGAAAGCACTATTATATTGAAACGAAAAAAAGAAACGCCTAACGTTTCAATTGCACGAAACGACGCAACTGACAATTGTTTAGTCACAGTAAGAATAGTAATGCAAGTCAATCCTTTCGTGTACAGGCGGCATTGCTGAGAGGTTTCAGCCCTGTCAGCTTATACATACAGCTGTACCTCTATGATGGCCACGTTTAATCGATATCTTCCCCAACAATGGGTCAGTTCAATCGGTGTTTTTTTTGTTGTCTACACATTACTATGTTCACGAATGCACAACTATGTTTGCAGAAGAAATCTACTCGTCTTAATGGGTCTTCATGTATCGCCTTGTATCAGAGAAAACTGTTCCTTCTGTTGCCAGTAATTCCTGACAACAAAAACACGGAAAGGAGAAAGGAGCTCATAGGAGGGGGTCCGCACACCAGACCCGATAAGGGAACTAGGGGCTTGGTTACTCACCACCCACTTAAATCTACCACGGGTCAAATTGGACTGGAAAACAGTGGAGGCAAATCAATGAAAGGAACCAGGGGAGACTTTTCGCTCCTCAATTTGTCTTTCTTAACGCTTAGTGAGTCGACCGCTTTAGCGGCTCCTCTACCGCTTCAAGCGAGAAGTGCTCGATCGCTCAATTAACCATTTCGACAGTTCTGTGTCAAACCATGTACTTCTATGCCGTATTAGACATGATGCAAATTATACTACTACATGAGGAACATACATACAGGCGCCCCTCGCCTCATCATATTTCAATCAATGACAAATCGACCCTATTAAGAGAAACAGACAGGATTCGTTGTTGTTTCACAAAGGATTTAATTGAACCACAGGTGAGGTACATGCCCAGGATAAGTGAAACTGCGCAGACCAAGTCAGTTTCTTAAAATAAGAAGAAACTGATTCCCTTGGTAACTTATACGAGGTACGTATACGTGCGATGCGCAAATTCGGCAAGCACGCTTTTGTGCAAAACAAAGCATGTACACCTAAGTCTATTCGTCCAGAATAAAAATGCATTGGACCCGAGACCCCTCTAAGGCTTGATAGCCTTATCGCTACCGATACTCAATTTCTTGCGTAAGAAGACTTTTGCTTAGAAGAACGCCGCTAAAAGTACGACATAGGTGGCGGACAAAAGACTACGTATTTCTATGAATGTAGGCGCAGCGGACCCTTTTCAAAAAAACGGATGGGACATAACGTTTTGATGATAATTGCCTATCAGTCGCGTTCTGTCGTAGAATTATAATAAAAGAACTACGGCAGAAAATCTGTCGTTCTACCAGTGCAAATATCAGGGCTACATGTGTCAGGAATACGTTTGTAAACGAAAAGTAATTTTCGATTTTTGTCCCTTCATCAGCAGATTTCATACTTATTTTGACAAGCTTTCAGAGAAATACATACTTGATTACGGACCTCTGAATTCTGATTGTACTACGCTGTTACCACCTGATAAACAGAGTACGCTGACGTCATTGTTGTAAATATGACATGATTAAAATTAAGCGATTTTCATTAGAGAAAGTATTCACTAGCGCCCGTCAGCAGAAAGACAGCATTTTTTTTATGTAAAGATCATAAAAGAAACTACTCGCATGCTATTTAAAACATGAAAGATACACACAAAAAAAAAATTGAACAGTCATGACTCTCAACTAAGTTGTACACCACGATATGCAGTTTAGCAAATAGTTCCTTAATATCGAGCAAATAATAAAATGTAAGCAAATCCAGCGCAAACCACCATAAGAAGTTCTTCTACGCGGTTACTTTTAGAACAATGCTTATGCCTTCACTGCCTAAGATTCTAGACAAGAGTGGAAAGAAAGTCTTTTGCTCTATGGAGTATAGCTCTTTGTGTTCTACTTAACATTTATCATCAATGTTTATCGTTGATTACAAGACTGAGTCTTTATAGATTTTCTGCCTTTCGTGTACACATATTCTGCGCTCTTAACTTACCATGCTCCAAACTAACGTTTCTTATAGTTCAACATCTCAAGCATTCATGCAGTCTACGGAGTGTTTCTGTCCAAGTGCCTATGAATGTTCTTTCTACATATCAACACATCGAGCTTCCAGCATAAATGTGACCAGACCTCATGTAATTCTAATGTTGCTTCTTTTCTCTGTTTCAAGTCAAAATGGCGGTATTTCTATGGCTAGCGTAGTAACCGCCACAAGCAAAAAAATGAAACGACAATCATCGTCACGGCGTGGTAACCGTAAGGGGGAACCCAGAGATGTTTCCACACCATAGCACCTTCAACGGCTCCATTGACTGCACTTGTCGGTCGTAACAAATTACACGAGCTAAGATCTTTTTTTGGCGAAGAAGTAATAAGAGTTAGGCCCAGTCTGGCGATATGACATTTTTTTTATTCCTCATGGAGGACAAACGGCGCTCTTCGTGTCTGGAACAGGCAGATCGGGCTTGTAGTCTGTGGCCAGATACCGCAACTCTATTAAGAAAGAAGGAAGAAAAGCAGAGAGACTAACCTTTTCTTGCCGGACATATATATATACATATATATATTTCTGGGAAGAATATACATATATATTTTAAGCATGGCTCTGGTTTGTATAGCCGCAATGCATTGTCTGAATCGTATGTACCTCCAAATAAAAAAAATGTTCGATAACAGCTCGGTTTTTGTCCTGTGAAGGTTGACCCTTATGGAGCCGCATTTTACTAACTGCCTGCTATGATTTTCAGGGTACTGGAATATTTACCTCGAATTTTACAAAAGCCTTAAAACGGATGATTTTCACCTTTTTTTTGAAAAACAAAAATGGAATATAAAAGGACGTGGCAGGCTCTACATTGTAATCTAGGCTTAAACCCGGTCATAGACCGACTTTGTTTCGTGTTGGGAGCCAGCTAGACGTATGATGGAATGCCTAACGGCAATACCGAACGTAAAACTCGAAACATAGAGGCTTTATGTTAAAAACAAGATCAAGTGCTCACTAGTAAATGGTAACTTTGACAATTTACTTTCATTTGGCCAGACTATTAGCTCATGCTGAGTCTGGCAACGCTTTGTGATGATAGTAGAGCTTTAAAAGCCCATTTCATTCTGAAGGAGCTGTAACAAAGGACACAAACAAAAAAAATGTTAAAAAAAATAAGAACTCACGTTGAGGGAAACCCGAATAACTCTCAAGGAGCTTGCATAAAATCGAAGACGTCACACAAATCCTATCGGATCTTTACGAAAAATCATTTCTGAACAAAAAGGTTTACAGAAACGATTGTGTCAAAGGACCTAATTTTGAGCAAATGCAGACCCGTCAGGAACTATACCAATAGAACCTCAAGGCAGTAAAAGGTGAGCGGAATTCACTTCAACAGCATGCGATAGGGGCTAGATGCATGAATACAACGATGGAACAAAAGCACAGTTGTCTATACTTGACTTTAAAGGCGAACCTATTCCAAAGAAATCTGCAAAATTCAGGTTAAAAAAACACGTGTCTTCTTGTCGTCTTTTGAATACCAAAAATAATATAGAAGAAGCTAAAGTCGAATTGAAACTTTGCTATGTCATTTTCACAGAATTGAAGCGTTGCTATTATCACGTATGTTGCTCTTAAATCCACTTTTATACATCAACAGAATTTAAAAAAAAAAAAGTGAAAGAAGTACTCTAAGAACACTCAAACATATTTGTACAAATATATGCGTTGTATTTGGCAGTCAGCTCTAAAGGTACTCTGTGTATCTTACGTACATTAAGATGCAGTTACGGAAAAAAGTTAAGCAATTTCTCTTTCTTCAATAAAAGCGTTTAATTGGATTGTATGCCTCTCAACGAAAAGGATGCCGCTCTAATGATGCTGTCACGTTAACCTTCTTTAAGATCGCCTACTTTCTATCATTAAATCCGTAAAATGATAGCCGTTTCGATGAAATTTTGTGGAAAACGATAAGCGTCAGCCTATAAAAGACTTGAGGTCATATCTTTAGCTCAGTGGAAAGCTTCCGAGTGACTAGAAGCCATTAGCTTTGCCACTTTGAGTAAGCTAAAGGTTCTACATAAGAGTCGTAACATTGCTTGGATGTTCTTTACAAGGAACGGAGTGAGGTTCAGTAACACTGTAAGCACATTCTTGACCACTTCGTCTAAGTTCTCAATTCTCAGAAGGCAAGATCTTCTTGAAGCAAATAAGCAAATATACCACGCAAAGCGATGACATAGAATATCAGAGGCAAAGAAAAATGATAGATATCAAGTGCAAGGAGGCGTGAACATTTGTGAAGTGACGTTTGAATAATACCATTATGATATGGGGTACCTGGGGGTGTCAATGAGCTGGAAACTCCCGCTTGCAACCGACGTGCTGCTGTATAGCCAGTAGAATCACCATTTTTACCATTTACATCAGACACCGATCCTTGAAATGCGTTTAGATGAGTGTTTATTGCCACCAGTCAACGTACGATCTAAAGACAAAATATAAATAAAGGTAGTTCATGCCACAGTGACGACGCCATACACGCCATATGAGAAGAACAGAGATCCAGAATCTTATATATTGTGCGAATACAACAGCCTTCAAGCACATGTCTACATTTACATTTCAGCCTTGTTGTACAAAGGGAATAACGTCGTTTCCGTGCACCCATTCTGTCGAATCTTATGCGATCTCTGTAATTGCAATTCAGCGCAGAAAACCTAGAACCCATCCAAAATTTAAATTTTACAAAACCATATTTGAGAATGGGGTTTATTATCCAGAGAAAAAATTCTATTGAAGTTATTACAAAACAGCCGAATTTATAGTGGAGGCTGCCTTGCCGTTAAACTTAAGTCAGTTATCGCGGAGCTAATTCGGTCTTCCTTCTTTATTTCGATGCCGTTTTTTCAAATAACTGCAAGATGTATTTTAGTGAACATAGCGCTCGGTGGTACGCGTATATTTTAGATGGCGCTAAAGATGGCTACACAATCTATATAAAACCTTTCGGCGTCTTAGGCTCCACCTTGGGCAGTCAGTCCCAATAGTTCATAGACCTTCAGCATGGCCTAGCAAAAAAAAAACAAAACGAAAACGATAATTTCGTTAGAATCGACCTTCGGCCATACTCATGGATATTTTTTTCACCCCCTGCTTCTTTCCTCCATCGCGTTGCTAGCGCACTAGTGGACATCGAGGAAACAAAGAAAATAAAGCGTTTCTATCGAACAAACTGTGTATATATAAACTGTATATAATAAGGTATATCTATATTGATATACTGATTCCTATATTGAGATGTTACCCTAATACGATCTTTCGTCAAGCAAGAGACTAATAGTATACAGTAAATGTATAGACTTCAATACACGAGTATAAGGGAAACTGTCATATACCTAGATAGGCTCGATGGTTATGAGCATGCGTTAACTTTACGTGAATCACGAATAAATTAAAATATTATCAAGGACCCTTACATTATTAGTAACTTTTTTAATTTAAAATACTTTCCTTTAGAGGCCGCAGTTTGTCTAATTTCGAATCAATAATTAATTTGCTGTATCTACTTAGTTGAATTAGAATATGGCAAATTTAATGCTTTTAGTACCAAATTTACGCATCGTATTAAGATAAACATAAGAACACCTGTTCAAGTAACTAAAACCAGTATAGCTTTTGCAGTGCATGTTTCACTTTGGATCAATTCTCTAACAACAAAAGCTTCGAAAAAGTTTATAAGCTCTTTACATGACTTGAGGCACTCTTGAAACTGTGTAAGGATTTCTTCTGCACGATTACCTACCTCTGGACGTAGGAGCCTTTGTTGTATTATTTAACCGTACTCTGATGCATTTCGTACCGTGTATATACGTTCGATACCAATTGCATGATATATGGCTAAAGCGCGAACTCATAAGCGTACTGAACTAACTTGGGTTATCTTAACCCAAGTTAAGTTCAGTACGTTTATGAGCTTTCTTTAAAAAAGAAAGATCACAGACCCCTTGTTTCTTTCACTCCTATAGCAGACACAGTTTACTAGAACTAAGGACACTGAAGTTGAGCGAAAAAAAATCTATAACAAAAAACTATTTTCTCAATTTTTTCTCTACCTTATACATTTTCTAGGAATAGATCCTGTACCATAAAGACAGTAAAAACAAAGTTAAATGGCTTATATAGATCAAATCCAAAAATAGTTATTCTATTTTAAACTTCTTGCGGCACTGTTTGTTACATTTACCTGCATATTGTTTAAGTTACTAAATTAGTATGTCCAAATTATAGACGGAAAGTTGAACAAACCGATTTTAGCTTATCTGGTTTCTACGCATTGAGCTCTCATTCTTGACTAAACTAAGCAGTTTGAAAGTCTACATGGGGTAAGTAAGTAGTATTTCGCTTGCGTATAGACAGCAAATGATATAATAAATCCTTTATACGGACGCCTTGAATGGCTTAACCTCTAGCTCAAAAATGCAAAGGCCGCTCCTTCAAATCTCGCCAAAAATACGATATACAGATTAGCGTGTATGAAAAAAAATGGAAAAAATATTTTTGCTCATATGCATTTATATATTTATTTATATATTACAAAAGTCGGTATATTCACATTAGTATCGATACTAGGGCGGAGAGTTAAAATTAAAAAATATTACATTTGCAGTTTGTCTGGGTTGCAACTGGCGTTATACATGATCCCAAGAAGACAAATCAAACATCGTTCGACTTTATTAAAAAGTTGCTACAGCTAATTTCCATTTTCGAACACAAATAGAGAATCACTCGTTTGGGCCGGCCACTCTTACTGCACACGTATGACATCGCCTCTATTTCGTTTTTTTCGTGTCTCCCGGTGACGATGGCTGGAATAGAAATGCAAAATGATATAGTCGGAATATCCGCAAAACACAGACAATCAACTTCATAAAAAAAACATAGCCACTATACTAATGACTAAAAATAATGTGATATAAAATATCTACCAGCTTGCCTTTCCTGGCTAGAGATGAAAAAAATTATGACTTCCGTTGTATTCTTTAAAAAAATAGCGAGTAAAACAAAAACTAAAAATAAAGTAAATCTCACTGCTCTTTAACTAATTAATTTTTAACAATTTCAATGACACTGCACCTGATACTGTGAAATTTTGCACATAATATGTAATTTATTATAATGAGTCATCTATAAATGCCAATACTAAAAAATGTCATAAATACCAAAATACAAAAAAGTTACCAATACATCCTTACGCCCTCAACTTTTTAAATTTAGCTTTTGTCGGAATGCAGAGGTCGACCAAGCCATGTGCCCCTAAACTCAGGATCGAAAAAAAATGTTTAACCAATTCAGATTTAGCGCCTGTTAGATTTGTAGACACCGAGGCACGCATGGGGCGTTTACTTAGTATTTCTGAAGCTAAGCAAGTGTGCAGAAATAGTACACACCTCAAGGGGCTTTTGCCAGTTAAGCGGTTTTAGCTGGAACCACGGCCAGTTGAACAGGCAGATCTGAAGTGGAAGAAAACATGCGTGCAAACATTCGTATGAAATAGACTATGAAATAAAATAGCCACCTGTTAAAAATATGTCAACAAAAACCTCTTTAGACTTTTTTATAAAGGATTTTCTACGCCAAGTGTCGCCGAGATCAAGTGTTGTCCATTGCACTGAAATTGAACTTCGTCATGTAACCAGTCAATAAAACCCTTGCGGTCTTTGCTTTTTGATGGCACACCTATGTTCTTTCTGAAGTGAATAAATAAATAAAAGCGAGATCGTGCTTATGATATAACTATGACACATAGTGTAAGAAGACAAAATTTTCCTTAACTCTTTACAAGGAGTAAGAAGCCGTTGAAACACAATATAGATTCCTGTGTAGCCAACAGCAACATTTGACAGACTGTCTTTGAAACTTTTTTTGAACTCTAAATAGAACAGATTTTAAATGTACACAGATTTAGCTTCAAGTATATATATATATATATATATATATATAACGTACCATACATGACAAGATACAGCCTCCAACCAGAGTAAAGATTGAATAGGAAAACAATTGAAAGACAAATCCCACGAAAAATCCAATAACAGCTGAGAGCGCGATGATCAACTGGAAGATCTTTTCGGCCCGTCTTTGGCCCTCAAAATCCTAAGACAGAAAGAAAAAAAATGCGAGTAATAAACCTCTCCGTTAGAGTGTCAAATGTAAATTATGCAACCATAATACTTACTGAAGTTTAATCCAATATCGCAACACAGAAGCACTAAGATGTGTGCTAGGAAACCTATCAAAGAGGTACCTGATTGATAATAAAATGCAAAAAAAAACCTACGAAAGAAGTCTAAATCCGTATCATCCTAAACCACGTATACTAACACGAGGAGATTATTCACTTTACGTTATTCCAAACGTATAATTATTATTTAACTATGTAGATGCCAAAGAAGCCATTTTCACACAAATCACTTACATACCATGCATACCATTTCCAATGAACACCGAATCAAATGAAATCTATAATTAATAAGGTACTTATAATTGAGATCACGGTACCAGCCCGATATGCACATTCGAATAAATATGGAAGTTCCGATAAATGTTGTCGTAGTTATAACTTGGCCAATAATTAATAGTCAATTTTTTTAAATCGCCACGCAAAATCGCCTTCAATACAAGGTTCTAACAGCCAGTCATAATTCTCATTAACTCCACCAGCTTTACTATGAGCAGGTGTTCACGCGGTCGTTTAATAAGACTATATACGTTACTTAGAGGATTACAATTATTGCGCACTATATGTATAACCGAACGCACTTTAGCTACCTAAAACCTGTCTGTGGACCCCGTTCGAGCAATTAGGACTGAATTGTCCTAACCCTTCATTATTTATGCCACACGCTTATGTTTTGTGTTGGGAATTTTAGCCGCATTACTTCAGACGACTGGCTTGCAGTACAAAAAATTCGTTCGGGTTCGAGCCTAAAGTACTACGTGCCCCATTGCGTTGACATACACGTTACTCACTCTGCTATAACAGGGAGATAGAACATACAAGCGCATAAAGGTGCCATAGGCCACCTGTCACAGGTCGAAATCATACACTCACCATTGAAAACCACGAATTGAGGAACGAGAACATTCTTGTCAGAGCACTGAGGACGTTTTCGCTAATGAAAAAGCCACAGAATATTTCCTTCTCTGCGCTATATTCTGCAACGCGTTTAGTATATTACGGGCTCTGTTTTCTTGGAAATTTATTCTAGCTCCACCGACTGGTCGCTTGCTCTTCGCGTTCTCAACGGTGACCCCAACACGTCACAACAAAACACGTTCGATGTAAGCAGAAATGAAAGCGGGCTATAAGTCGGAACTGCTCTTCCGAGCACTAAGACAGCTTCGACATGATACCAATAAATAAAACCGGATTTTCAACTCTAAAATTTGAGTATGGACATTAGTTAGGTCCGATTAAAGGTTGTGTTTAGATGAAAATCGCCTTAGATGAATTGTTGCTTTATTTTTATCATTGGCTATCTTTGCATTTTATAATTTGTTTATTGTGGGTTTCGTTGGCCATAAGATATCTCTACTTAGTCGACGAGTTCTGTCGCTTAGGGTAGATTCAAACCAGCTGACAACTTTGATCCTACTGCCATCCTGCACGAAACTTGTGACAAATAATACAATTATATGGAAACGTAAAAAGTGTGAAAAAGAAGAAGAAAAGGAAAGAGCTGAAAATCCAGTTCTCTGGGTAACTCAGAGCTTAACGGAGTATGTGAGATTTAAGAGTATATGAGGTCCATTGTATATGTATAACAGACGATAAAATTCGCTTAATTGAAGTTTAGCAGATGAAAAAATAGGTTGTTTTTGTGTTGGAGATAGTTAGAGTTATCAATTTGCAAATGTCTTCTTCTGATCGTTCGGATGCGTTGGTATCCATATCTTAACAGCTTCCAAATCTTTATAATTATTTTTGGTTTTTTGATAAGAGATTATACTATATCATGATGCAAACATCATAACGTACATAACACTGTTTACAATAAGTTATTTCAACAAATTTTGACAACTTCTGAATATGCGTTTGCTAATTTATGGTTGTTGCGAACATGGATAATGTTTTCACCTACTTAATATCTATCAGTCAATGTGTTGGTGCAATAAAACTGGCCACTTATGATCCGTTACCCCAGGAAAAATGGGTTTCGGCATCTACTCATTACTGGAAGCAGCTCTGTTAGTGATGAATGCAATTGCAATTCTCCACGAGGAGCGGTTTCTCTGCAAGTATGGCCTCGGCCGAGACGCCGGTAATAAGTGAATCTTTACTTCTCTCTTGTACGGTTTATTTTAGTGTGTGCATATATATATATATATATCTATATACATATATAAGTTTCTGTCAATTTATTTGAATATATATAGTTAAGATGTATAAATTTTTGTTGATTTGTATACAACAGTTACAGCAATGTAATTGCTCACCCAAAATAGAAAATCGAATGGATAATGAAGTTTTTCTTTCACATTGTTATACATTTTTTTATTCTTTTCAGCTATACAAGGATATCAGCAGCCGGGTGCCAAAACACAAATAGCAAATATAATTTACTCGGTGAAGTTGGCAAAGATTCCACTGATATTCCTCAACATCATCTGTATCGGGGTTAAATTAATCTGGTGAGGCGAACATCCCGGCGTTTGCATGCATGTCCACTGCGCAACTGTTGACCATCTAAATCAATACGTAATCACCTTTTTATTTGATTTAATCCGCTTTTATTCAATTTGTTGTTTGGAATTTACAAATTAAAATATATACGAGAGATATAGTTTTTATAGTTTGTGTTAGAATAAAAATTTTTGAACAGCGAACGGTGACTCCGAGTGTATCTTTATGTGTCTGTATCTTTATCTTGTTACAGGTAAAACGACGATTTATCTTATTGAAAGATGATGTCTATGAAACGAGCGATTGTGTTATGTATAGAGAGCAATTCATGCCGGATACTGCACACCGAACGAAACTAATATGTCGCGATTAGTGCGTTAAATGGGCGAAATAGACTTCAATGCTAGATCCACAATCTACATCGTTAACTATCGAATGATTCTCTACAGATAACAAGTTGTAAACATTTTGCATATTGAATCGAGAAAAATATCAACACATTTGCCTATCGTAAGAAACGCTCAGTTGAGAATAACGATATAAGAATCATTGCTACGACATATATCAACATCGTTATCCGGAGACAATTCGAACAGATTCCTGTACAATGGAAATTCAAGGTCTCCGGAAACCGAGGCCGAAAGGATCTGACGATGATGCTAAGCATGTGCATAGAATACAAGTTGACGATTACTATGGTTCCAGGTAATGCGCAATAAAAAATAAGAAACGTCTACAATACGTTCTATAATACGAGACCAATTTAGTAAAATCAAATATCATATATTTTTAGATATATGCGAATTGAGTTTTTTTTTTTAAAATAAATAAATAAAGCACAAAAAATATTGATCTGCTCTATTTTATTTAGTGAGCTGAACTTGAAAGCTTCCCAGTAAAATCAGCTTAGTTTTATAGAAACATGCTTTTACGTAATTCAGAGTCTAGTTAAGAATGACGATTTGTAACTGGTAATATCATCAGTGGTATTGGTAATTGTATCTATGTTAGCTCATACATTTCTGGGACCTTTTTTTATTTAGCATGAATGGTGAATTTGTCGATCTTAGTTAATGGGTTGTGTAGGTAGTTTTTGAAAATAATTTTTATTTCTATTATTATAATTTTTATTTTTATTTATATTTATATATTTTTATTTATATTTATTTATATTTAAATAATTTATTTATATTTTTAAATAAAGAGTTCGGATTGGTCGTTCATATTAAATCTGGCTCGACTATTGTTGTTGCTACTACCTTTACAATATTTATATTGAGAGTCTTAGTTAATTACAGTAATAGCCACTGCAGGTCGCTCCAGCGACCCATATTTTCATGAATGAAAAGAGTTGTCATTAATTGGATACAGGCGTCTGGCCCCAATTGTCTTTCCATAAGCAAATGTTTTACTAAATCCATGGTAGTTATTCCAAGATAATCCTTATTCTTAATCAATTGCTGTAAAGGAATCAACTCAGTGAGGTGCCGATTGCTGAAAGTACTACCATCAGAGTGTCTTAGCTTCAAACAGTATCAATCTACCAGAAGGTACTATCCCATAGGGAAATCAGATTTAAATCACATCAAAATTCCGACTATTTTTATATTATTTTTTATGATTAAATTGTATTATCATCATCACAGTTCTGCTGTAAGCTAGTAAGTTTATAAAACTTAAGTCATTTTTAGGAATAGGCTTCAAAAAAATACAATGTGTATCCTATACACGTTGTATGGGATTATATTTTGTTTTATCTAGCAGACAGTAAAATTTAAAACATTTTACTTACGTCGCGACATCTGTAAGGGGTCAAAATAACGCTTACTGGATCCCGGGTTAGATCTTCAGCTAACCTGAAAAGCAAGCCAACCAAGCTAACTATCCGATTTGTCTGATTTTTTTTTGTCGTTAGAGTGCATCGCGCCTGATATTGTGGAACTAATGCAACAAAATCTAGCTTTCGAAATTCTTCCTTTAGAATTCAGCGCATGTCCTTAATTGTCGATGTGCTCGATGTAATATGTTGATCTAAATAACGTGTAATACGCAAATACGTTTAGGTTTATACACGCTAATATAAGTCTGCAACGCCGTCTGGTGCCGAAAGCAAACATTTGAAAAAAATAAACATATACATGTTGGCACTAATTGCATCAGTCTCGCAATCTCGGTACTGTTGGTGACTGTGAAGACATAGCTGGTTCTTGGTTGGCAAGCTGTCCTTATCAGTTCATTTTCTTAGACGTTTATGTAATTATGTGCGTTGTATTACTGCGCTTTGCTTGTATCTTTAAATTTGACATCGTCGTTTCGTACATAGTACTGCTATTGGAGCAAGGAAGTTTCAGGCACTAGAAAAAAAATTAAAGAAAACGTACTGAAGTGTTTATGATTCATTTTGCTTTTTGGAGAAGACAATGAGTATACATACTTTGCACAGGTGGCAGGACTACTGGCAATTATCTATACGAGACAATATCGATCGGTGGGGAGCACAGTGTCAACCTTTCCACCCGTTTTTATAAAACTCTGGACAGATTTGTCCTTATATGTACACCCAGTGAGCAAGACATAGCATTCTGGTACCAATACTCAGCTAAAATAACTCTCGAAGGTAGACTGAGGACATTTGTCAAGCGCCTACTAAATAGATCACAAAGGTTGACAATATGTTTTGGCTAGTATTACGCAGAACGCGTGGCTAAATGTTCAGAGCATGGAAATAAAGAAATATTGTTATGCCATATGTAATATTCAATCGAAATTATCTATGACTATATATGAATGGGGTAAACAGTGAAAGCGGGAATTTGTTTACATGACGGCACTACGGGAACAACTGATCCTCTCAAACTTTGCCATAACTGATTTTTAGCTACCTTTTCCACGAGGAACCTAGGCACCACCGTTTTCAAAAACCTGTCCGAGTCTGATTCTCTACTCAGATTCGGATGCTTTGTGATTTTTGTAGATCAATATAACGTGGCGCCATGATAAGTCTCGATAGAAGTTTAAACAAGGCAAAAAGATACTTGGTGTCGCAGAGTTTTCCAGGACCCGGCGAGACCTGTTTTTACTGTTCGGTGGTCGCTCGTGTCAGCGGGAACTTAAGAGATTCAAGCTTCAAAATTTTTCTGCTGTTTAACAAAGGCATTCAAACCCCTTTCAATGAATCGAATTGCCATGAAAAACGTGGCATCGTGACATCACTTACGGTTAGAGCTGAAACTGTAATAGCCTTTTCAATGCGTCTTTGTAAAACTCTTCCTCTAATGATTTCAATGTATCTGTTGCGTCTCAAAGAACAGAAAGTTTAGGAAGCGTTGACGCTGGCTGCGGAAAACTTATTAAAAGCTGCAGGTGGCAAGTATCACACACATCTTAAGATATCTGTACATGAGCAAAATGGCTTACTAAGAGTTAATCGGCATGCTAACGAGCCGATATAACGTATTTATGCAGAGTGTGCTTACATCGTGATTCGCCCTAATTACTGAGCGAAAATATTTAGTCTAGGATATAATATTGACCTTTTATATTAGGATTACTTTTCAACGACATTTGAAATTCTTAGGTTCTCGATTCTCTTTTCGGGAATTACCCGCTTATTGTTTGCCACGCAACATGTGATGAATGTAAATCGAGGAAGGCTTATTTCGATAAGATGAAATTCCTCTGTTCGTATGTTTTGCATTATTGGCATTTTTGACGAAACGAATTGTATAATCTCCTGTGGAACTTTGTCGGCGATGGCTTCAGATCTCGCTCTTACGACTTTAGGTCTTACGTATACTGAAAGCAGGCATATGTTTCGAAGCAATCAGCATAAGACAGTGTGGATACATATCTTTGCAGCAAATACCTGTTTTGATCTCTATTCGTAACTAGATGTTTTTGCTATAAGCCACAGAATGCATATTATTTAAATGGACTCACAAAGCTTCGCAGCGTGAACTAATTACGACACATTTGTATTATTCCAGTTATTGAAATCAGCTCTCGTTATGGATCGACTTTTCTTGCATTTGGTTCATATGTAGCCTTCTTTCGCGCTCTGGTCATTGAGCATCATACATATACAGCATCGACTTTCATACACAATGTTTCCTACGCTCTATATTTGCCATATAGTTAGCAATAGAGGGCATTCGCCATGCATTTTTATCTCCTGAATAAATTTTTCGTAATGTGAGTTTGAAAAACCTTGAGAAAATACCAGTAATGAAACAAATGTGTTACAAACACATCACCCCCCCCCCCTGGGTGCAGCTCCCGATCAGAGCGAGCAGGCCCATTTGTATCATGGATCTCTCGTAACAGCACTGCCGGTAGCGTACGCTTAGAAGCAAACCAGAATCAAAGCTGCAACAAAAGGAGCAGTGGACCTAAACAAAACAGCGAACTGCTTGCCTAGGTAGTTCCGCGAATCGTCCAAAAATTGGCGACTATTAGTCGTCCCCGTTACAATAACTAGCCGTCATATTCAATAGTCGAGTAATGCAGAACGCAAATCCCAGCAACAGTAATAATGGAACATTTTATGAAGAGATATATATATATATATATATATATGTATATACAATTTTATCAAGTTGATTTTAAATTATAGTCACTATATTTTTTTGCCGCCGAATGTACGAACAGTGTGAAAGTCATTCACCCTGTATTATTTCCTATTCAAATCATTTGGAGTTTAAGAATATGCTTGAGAAGATCGCGCTACTATTATTGTTGTTATGCGGCTATCGCTTGATGTTTCATTTATCTTGACCTGTGACTCGGGCGCTTCGTTTAGTTAAAGTTCTTCCTGTTCCCTTCTTCAACTGCGTGAGGTAGTGTCGAAATTTTGGCTACGTCGAAGCTAGAGAAATTATTGCGAGTTATCTGTAAATTACCAAAGGAAACCTGTTGCTGAAGGTTTGGTCTCTGGCAAGTAGCGTCTTTCTTCACGCTTTCTTGTTCGTGTCAAACCGGCAGAAGTTGGGGTAGAAGGTAAGGACGGGGGTGACTGTCCTGTGGGTCGTCTTACCCGCTATTGTCACTGCCGCTGCTATTCGTTACCTTGTGTTCTTGTTGGGTCTACCTTGTTTTTTCTTCCATGATATCTTTTTCATTTTTTGGTTTTGTCTTTTGCTCCGTCGGTTCAAGTAGCCGTTTTTCAAGTAGCCGGGAGGCGTGCACCCGGTTGGCAATGAAAGTACCCCCAGCAGTAGCGCGGCAGCCTTGTTTAGTACTTAATGATGATCATGCATACCCACCTTGCTGGTCGTCCCTTTGTCGTTGTCGTTGCTGCTAATAAGGGTAGTTTTGCGGTGCTGCTACTGTCGCCACGCTGCTGCGAGTCCTCCTGAACGTAGCCCTCTAAGTAGATTCTCGCTGTCGCTGGCTGGTACATTAGGGCCGAGAACAGAAAGTAGGCAGGTAGTCGGCTGACCTGCTGGTGGATCGCGCTCCCGTTTGTACCGCAGCGGCGGCCGGCAGCTGAGTCGCGCTATACGGACAAACGAAAAGGACAAGCAAGCAACCAATTGTTGAGCAGCGAGACATTTAACGACCGCATCGTGCTTGCGCTTAGAGGCTCGTCCAGGCTTGCTCGATACCGAGCCGCTTGCCCGTTCGTTCTCTTCTCTTCTCTGCTTCGTCGTCGCTTTCGAGTTCCGCGAGGATCGGTCCGCTCCGTCGTTGCTGGTGTGGCGCTGCTGCTCCTCCGTGCCCTGGACGATCGCTGGTGCTCCATCGAGCGGAGGAAGCCAAAAGCAAAGACGCCGCAAAGACGAAGAAGACGACGAAGCCGACCTCGACAACTGTGAACGCCACGGCGGGCATCCACACCAACAGCGCCAGCGAAACAACAACATCGGCAGCAGCAGCAGCAGCCAAGCTCGATAGGAGAAAGAAGTGAGTGGAGGGCTACGGTCGTGGCTGCCGTTGCTGCCGCCGCCGCCGTCGGTGTTTCTGCTGCTGCCGCAGCAGCCGCTGGTTAGCTACCCGGTGGACGCTCGATGTCGATGCTAGTTGCTGGACCGCGCCGTCGGCCGGCGCTTAAACTGGTAGCACTCGCCGATCGCCGCTGCCTGCCGATTAGTTCTCGTCAAAGCTAAAGCTGCTATGAGCTGCTAAAGTACAAACGGACGCATGGTGCACGCGGCTTCTCTCGCCGCCGTGGCCGCTGCCGCTGCTGCTGTTGATGATGCCGCAGCCGTCGCCGCTGCTTTTGCTACCGCCTCTGGAGTCGCGCTAGAGAAGGAATCGAAACAGCCGCGACGACAAGAGCAAGTGATGCACCGAGTAGAACAGTAAGAGATAGAGAAGCACGGCAGAGGCCATGGGCCAGTCGGTGTGTGAAGAACAAACTCCGCGACCCAACGGGATCTGCATGGCACCGCTCGATATCGCTGCAATTGAATTGGTATAGTTGTTTGGAATATCGTTGTGTGTACGACAGTCAGTTACACGGTTCAGTCAGCGGTGGATGTGCTACTGAGGGGTAGTTCAGTAAGGTACGAACAGCAGTTGAGAGAGGTTTTCCATTGTAGTGCGATTCATCGACCAGCAAAGTCCCCTAGGCTTTAGCCACGTACTGTGCAGGTGAAGTGATTTCTACATTATACAGTAGTAACGGACAGTTATCTCCTCCTACCGAGTGCTAAGCTATGCATGTTTCGAAGCGCTGTATGTGCGTTTGTCGTTCAATTACTCGTTTTTTTGGCGTACCGGCCGAGCTACTTGTCATGAGCCGTCGTAGCCAATGTAATTTGGTGTCGCGCCGGTAGTCGCAGCAGTAAAACTCGAGGTAACAGTGATTATGACTGCGACATTGTAGTTAGCAGCTGGTCGGAGCCTGTTGTCTCGCAACAAATCGCAGTTGCCGGAGGTGGCGTACCTGTAATTAAGGCAAATAACATCGATTGGTGGCTCGTCATGGTGAACTTCTGGGTGAAAGTGTATTTCTGTGTTTACTGTTATTACCGGTACGTTGGAAGTGGTTAATGATGACTTCGATGCAGTGTACCATTATGAAGTTTATTGCTTGTTATAATACCTGAAGACGACAACGATGTTTCTATAATTATAAGAAACGATTTTCTCTACCACATTGGATATGGGAGTGTCACCGAAAGTAGTTAACAGTGAGAATCGTTGACAGGAACTATTTGCGGTGGTGCAATTCGAGGATTAGCAACACGTTTTACTAGTTGATCTCATCGTCTATCGTTAGTGCCCGTGAAGAAAACGAGCAGTATGTGAATTCTGTAGATGCGGCTGCTTCTTCGTTTGTTGTTGACAAACAAATGTGAAAAATTAATGAAGATGACAATTACTAGTTCTCATGACACGTATTATGCTTCGGGTCACCGAAATGACGGAAAAATCAGTAGTTAAGTCGACAGCTCAAACTGCCAAGCATCACAATTGCAAATAACAAAAGCTTCAGGTTGAGTGTCAATGAAGACGCGGTTAAAGTTTTCGGGCCTACCGCGATGCCATATGCTATGGCTGCTGCTCGTAGCATTCGCGGTAGGCTCAGGCGGGGGGACGACTCGTGAAGTGTTCGAAATCAAAGAGGGCCTTCCCATAGGCACGTCCGTGGGCTTCATTCCAATGCGGGCGAATTTCACATATCGCTTCAATGAGCCGCCGCACGAGTTCGAGCTAAACGCGACAACTGGCGAGATTCGCACCGCGGTTGTACTCGACCGTGAATCTCTGCCAAGCGAACGTCTTGATCTAGTTGTGCTGTCTAGCCAGCCAACGTATCCGATTGAGGTGAGAATCATCGTTCTCGACGCCAACGATCATGCTCCTCTGTTCCCCGAATCGTCGCTAGCCGTGACCCTGAGTGAGGCCAGTGCTGTCGGCACCCGAGTTCTGCTCGACGCCGCTAGCGACAAAGACGTCGGTCAAAACGGCGTCGCGTCGTTACGTTACCGCATCGTGGGGGGCAACGATGACGGCAAGTTCGAGCTTCGGACAACGACAAACCCAACGGCTGACAGCGTCTACCTCTATCTTGCAACCGTAGGCCCACTCGATCGCGAGCAGACTCCTTCGTACCGGCTTAATGTGTCGGCTGAGGATGGGGGCCAACCTCCGCTTCGAGGCTACCTCCTTGTCAACGTTACGCTGTCAGATGCCAATGATAACCCACCAATGTTCGACCAATCAGCATATACTGTCAGCCTCGATGAAGGCGCCGCCGCTGGCTCGCGGGTACTCGAGGTTCGAGCGACAGATGCTGATATTGGGGACAATGCACGTCTTTCATATCATCTGCCTGAAGGCGAAACTCGCTTTGCAATTGATCCGCAAACGGGAGTTATCACTACAGGGATCGACCGGGTAAACTGTCCTGTCACCGCGTCGATCAAACTCGAAGAAAAAGGCAAGCACATTGGTCACGCTACGAATAAAAGCTGTGTTCTGACGGTGTTTGCGCGTGACCATGGTTCGCCAAGGCAGGACGGTCGGACGTACGTGACCATCAATTTGCTCGATAGCAATGACCACGACCCGCAGATTTCGTTTCGCGTCTTCGGCGAAGCGTCCGACATGGACGCGTCAGTGGATGAAAACGCGGAAAACAACCAAGTTGTAGCAGCCATCTCGGTCGTCGATGGCGACGAAGGTCCCAATGGTGAAACTGACCTGCGTGTTATCGGCGGCAATGAGCTGGCCCACTTTCGACTTCAGAACTCAGGTGATTTCTACTTACTTCGTGTGGCCGGTGTACTCGACCGCGAGCGGGTTCCCTTCTACAATTTGACTGTAGTCGCTACCGATCGGGGCATTCCAATGCGCGCGTCGACGGCTCATCTTGTTGTGCGAGTGAATGACGTCAATGACCATGCACCACAATTCGAGAAGGCCGAGTGCATGGTTTCACTGAGTGAACGTACGCCTCCAGGCAGCTTCGTTGAGTCATTAACGGCGACCGATGCAGACAGCGGCATAAACGCTGAAGTATTCTACGCCATCGAAGCGGGTGATGAACGACGTTGGTTTGCTATCGATAGACGTTCGGGATTAGTAACGACAGTTCGAGAGCTAGATCGTGAGGCGTTGTCCGGGCAGGATTCTGTTGAACTAAAAATACGAGCTCACGATGGAGGACCGAATAGGAAACTGGCGTACGCGACATTGCGCGTTCAGCTCCTAGACGAAAACGACGAAGCGCCAACATTCACTGCGCCTGGAGGACAGCTAAACGTGACTTTAAGTGAGAATTCACCGCCTCACACACTCGTCGCCATTGTCGCCGCTACTGATAAGGACTTGGCAGCCAATGGGTCAATCACTTATGAGCTTCATCCATCGGTAGAAATGCTGTACGGTGGTATGTTTGAAATTGATGCAGCATACGGTAAACTGACGACGAAGACGACACTGGATCGAGAAAAAGTTTCTCATTATCAACTAAAGGTTATAGCACGGGATAATGGCACGCCGTCGCTCTCCTCAACGCTAGATATTTCCTTAAATGTAGCCGACGTCAATGATAATAAACCAACGATATACCCTGGCGTATATTTCTATCAAGTAAACGACGGGTTACAGCCTGGAGAGTTTACTGCTAGGATACGAGCGTTCGATCCTGATGAGGGGCAAAATGCTAAAATAAAGTATAGTATAGTCAGCGGAGCCGAAGTACGATTTGCGATTGATGCATCCAGCGGCCAGATCGTAAATACCCGAACTCTCGATGTGCGTCAACAAGCGCGATATGAGATCACAGTTATGGCCACAAACGTCGAGCCTTTCGAGGTAATCCCTGGGGAAAGCACAATCAATAACACGCCAAGTACAGCGATGGTCGTCGTGTTCGTTCGAAGCCGAAAGCAACAACAACAACAACGAGTCGACCAACCAACTCTTCATCCGCAACCATCGTGTGACAAGTCATTTCAGCTTCTTGAGGACCCTGGGACTATAGGCGGTGGCCATGGGCGAGAAATCGGTCAACTATCAAAACTCGATGGGGCAAAATATTCCATTGTCGACGGAGATCCCCACGGATGGTTCCGTATCGACCCGCTGCAAGCAGTCATTAGAACAAGTGGCACAGTAACTATTGACCGCGAAACCTCATCATTCGTAGATCTGCTTATTGTAGCTAACACGCTTGCTAACTTTACTACATGTACTGCTAGAATACATATTGAAGACGTGAACGATAATCCTCCTGTATTTGCAAGACCCTACGTAGAAATTAGAGTTCCTGAGTCATTCGCAGTTGGACTTGAGTTGTTTCTATCACAAGCAAAAGACATCGACGACGGGGACAATGCTCGCATTAGCTACTCGTTAGAAGACAGCAGTGACGGACTTTTTGCGATTGATCAGGACAATGGAATTTTAGTACTTACACGTTCGCTACACGATCATGCAGGTCGAATCATTCAGATAGATATCATTGCAACGGATGGTGGGAATCCTCCCATGTCAGCTCGCCAGCGTGTGCTTCTTGCTGTGGTAGACGTAAATGATCACACTCCCACCTTTGATCAGGCATCTTATGAAACCAGCCTTCCCGAGCTGATGGCACTTAACGAGCGATTTTTTACTGTACACGCAAGTGACGGCGATATTGGCGACAATGGCCGAGTGTCGTACAACATCTCATCGGGAAATGAGGACCTTCGTTTCGGAATCTTTCCAGACGGACAGCTATTCGTTCGACGTCCGCTGGACCGTGAACAGCATGAACTTTATGAGCTGGTAGTAACAGCGTTTGACAACGGAACGCGCCCACGTAATTCGTCGGTAACCGTTGTCGTGCACGTTCTTGACGATAACGACAACGCACCGCGATTCGAAGGTTATGACGTTGGAGCGAAAAATATGAGTTTTCACATTGTGGAGAACCTGCCACCTGACAGTTATGTGGGCACACTTGCTGCCTCAGACGATGACAGTGGTCGCAACGCGGAACTCAGTTTTTCACTGGCTGCCGCACATCTGAGCGATTTCTCTGTGGATACGAAATCAGGCGTCATTCGAACTTTGAGGTCATTCGACCGCGAACAACTTGTGCAGACGTTTGGCCATGGAGATCTAACTCTTGAGGTAACGGTTTGTGATAATGGCGTACCACGCTTGTCAGCCACAGCTCGTGTGGTAGTCCACATCGATGACGAAAATGATAATGCACCCACTTTTAGTCGACTTGTTTATAAGGTCTCGCTTTCGGAAGCCACCCCACTACGTGCACAAGTGGCGCGGGTTTCCGCCAGCGATCCTGATTCTGGGGTAAACGGATTAGTGTACTATGCGCTAGTTGGCAAGCACGCCGATGCATTTTCTGTTGATGAACAGAGTGGGCAAATTTTTCTGGCAGCGCGGTTGGATCGAGAGCGTCAGGCTGAGTTTAGTTTGACGGTGGTAGCAAGTGATGCTGCTCCACCGACCCTCCGTCGATCGGCCATGACAATGGTTCGGGTGACTGTCCTTGATGAGAACGACTGCGCCCCCGTGTTTCGCATCGATGGACCAGCTAATTATAGCCAGGGTGCCGAAGTTCCTGAAGATGCCGAACTTGGTATTCGAATCCACCAGTTTGCTGCTACAGATGACGATCTCGGTGTTAATGGCGAAGTATCCTTTTCCATTAGAACTGGAAATATTAAGGACACATTTCGTATGGACCCTACAACTGGTATACTCCGGCTGCATAAGCCACTCGACTATGAACTACACAAAGTTTACACATTGAATATCACTGCGTCTGATGGTGGTTCGCCTCGACTTACATCGGTAATCCTGTTTACTGTACGCGTGGCAGATGTCAATGACAATGCTCCGGTGTTCCCGAACGGCGCAATAGTTCGCACCTTGCACGAAGGGGTACCAGCCGATACACTGGTAGCAACTGTGGTTGCCAGCGATCGTGATTCGCAACAGAATGCTCGTATCACTTATGCATTGAGCGCGCAGAGTCCTGCTACGGAATCTATGCACTTTCGTATCCGGCCTGACACAGGGGCCTTGTACACCACTCGAGGGATGGATCGCGAACTGGTCGATAGCTACTCTTTAACGATAACAGCGATCGACCACGGGACACCGGCGAGGAGTGCACACAAGGCTGTTACAGTACTCGTCGAAGATGTTAACGACAATGCCCCGCGTTTCATCTCACTTCCGGCTGCCTCGTTGCCGGCTGAAGCTGAACGAGGTCATCGAGTTGCTGTCGTAGCCGCTACCGATCCTGATGCTGGTGCGAACGGTCGGGTCGGCTATGAATTGGTAGATGGTCACGGTCATCAGGATCTATTCCATTTGGATAGAAGCACTGGCGAAATTCTTCTAAGTCGTCGATTGCCTCCTGTTTCCGAACGTCAAGTCAGTTATCAGTTAACAGTGAGAGCTTACGACGAAGCGTCACTTTCTCAGCGGCGTTTCACCAATAGAACAGTGACTATTCTATCAACATCCATGGATAGCGATAGGCCGGCGCCACGCTTTGAGCGTAAACAGTACATCGGGTCTGTGAGTGAAAATGAACCTGTTGGAACGCCAGTACTAAGCGTGCGAGCGTTACCATCGGCGCCCAGTTCGGAATTAGAATACTACCTTACAGCGGTGGCAGCTAGAGGAGCGCCCCAGGGCAGACGTTTTGCCATCGACCTACATACAGGACTCGTCGAGACGGCTGAACCCTTAGATCGGGAGCAGCAACCCGGACCTTATGAGCTCACCATTCTCGTGACGGACCGCCGTGCAAGCCCGCCAACCACAGCAAACGCCACCGTAAGGAAACGAATTAGTTATGTTTTTAATTAAATACAATCGCTTATTTGCATAAAATTCAAATATAAATGTTTTTATCTTTTATTAAAAAAACATCAAGAACCCGGTAATATTAGTGGTAACTTGAGAAAGTTACGTGCTTCATCTTTGCAAAGTAGTCAGAATTGTGAGCCATTTAAAAACCAAACTTCTCTCCGAATCATTACTGCTTTTTACCCTGTTTTATTTATAGTCGGGCGGATGTTTCTCATGCATTAGGTCTAAAAATGTTTCGAATTGATCTTTCTATATATATATATATATATATATAATATGAAAAGGATAAAATATTCAAATACTGGGCTAGTGCAAATTTAAGTTTATCGTTGCCTAATATCATAATTGTGACAATATTTGTAATTAATTATATTGTATTACTATTATAACTGTCCTTGAGATTATGATTGCATTGTATAAACATGTACTTGAGCGATCCAACCCTCACTCCATTGCTCTGCGGCTCTCTACCCCGCTACGGCCCTCGGTGATATCCTTAATCGATTCATTTAAGTAGTTCTGTCTAATGAAGAGCAGATCCAGACAATAAGGAATAACATTTTCTATTATTATTATTGCAAAAGTCAGATAGAAGTATTGAGAAGTCAAGCATTTTCAACAGACAGCCAACAGCAAATATTCGTTCGTACTCCACTCAAATATACCTACTATGCCCGATCACTGACCTAGCCCTTCGGCAGAATAATGGAGTTGTCAGCCTTTTTGCGGCCATTTTGTACATAGATGTACGTTTGCCTCGTTGTGTCGATGCCTGATAGTGCTCAGCTGTAGACCCGCTTGAATCATCGGAATTTTCAACTCGGTGAATTTTTACCGAGACTTGCCGCTCCGCTCTCTTTTGGCGCATCGGGCAGAAGCGCCTCCAAGCAGACATTGTTCGGTAAAGGAGATACCTGTCACAGCAAGCAGCGCCAACACAAAGTATTCACAAACCTCTACACCAAACCACACCACATCGCAATGTGCCTGTGGACCTAGCGGCCATTGCTATTGGCCACCCCACTGGGCGACAGGACCTTCTGAGAGATCTAGTGCTATCGCAAGTATTCATCCTTAGGCCTAAGCAGATGGTTTGTCTACGCGGCCAAGCGAGACATGGTACTCTCTATCTCGTAGCTTACTCACAGCAAGGAGAGTCTGCCCTCTGATCTGCTTGGTAGGTTCTTCGGTAGTAGATAACTCTTGGTATTTTCTCAGCAGGAAGGAGTCGTCCAAGGCTTTGTTTCTGTGTCGTAGGTACTGCCGCCACACTGCGCTAGTGAGCAAGCAGAATTATAAGAAACGTTTCGAGCGTTAGTAGTAATGGCAATATGCTGTTGAGGCTTTTGGGAAGACTCCGCGCGTGTAAAGCCTGTACGAGCAGATAGAATCGATGCAGCCATTTTTGGGAGGTACGATCTGATGTCGATTTAGAATGTTATTCCTGAGGTGTGTACCAATGTGCCTGTGTACTTCTCCGGGGGTGTCTGTATACGATGAAATACGTGACATTGATTATGCGTTGCAGTGGTGCCTAGGGAGCACATACCTATCAGTAGGAGTATTTTGAATGGTGGCAGAAAAGTAATACGTAGCAGAGGGCGCTACAGAATGACAACGCTTTGCTAATGCAATGACTAAATTAACAGCGGGCATATTATATAATAGCTAAGCGTATCCTGTGTTCGATCTAAAATTACTTAGCCCGGATGTAACGATATCTGTTAAGCTTTTACAAGGAACAGATTTCTTGATTGTACTTGAACGAGATGACTTCGTTCATAGTCCACCTGATTCATAAAAACTTAACGTTTATGATAATTAGGTTCATTTGATCCCTGGTCTACCCATATTAAAAAACTACACATTCAATTGGATATGGACTGCGGCGGCCTGCACCGTTATCCATCGAGTTGAGTTTGCGACAAAAAAATAGGATGAAGTAACTGGGCCAAAATAACTGAGTCCTATGACTGTCGCTATGAATAAAGACTGTTTTCCCAGAACTAAAACAAAAAAGTTGAATTTCTATGCATCGTTTAGTTGCCCCTATGCTATTAATTTGGGCCAGTTTTGACTTGTGCTACAGGATCGTTCTCTAATCCGCACACACGTATGCAGATGTATCTGTGCGGAAAACAACGGGTGTAGGTAATTAATGATAATTATTAGAAAATGTGCCTCGATGTAAGCTCGTATATCTATTGATTACGACAAGTATTTCGCTTGTCTGTGACCGCGTTTCGCAGTCGACAAGGGGGGTCCGTTCAGCTACGCCACAGCCCCGTTTGCTCCTTGCTTATTCTGCGTACTGCTCCACCATATCGAAATTTCCCTATTTCTTCTTTTGATATTCAGTGTGTTTGATTCGACTTACGACCGCAACAATCCAATCAACACAACGAAACGTAGACAACAAACAGTTGCGTTTCTGTCCGACGACAAATGCAACAGCATTAATAACAATAGTGACGGTGAAAATACGTCTCTACATACATACACGATCGAACCAATGCGTAGCCTTAATCAAAAGTCTAAAATGGATCTCAGCATCGATATCGATACCTACTAGTATTTACATATCTGTCTTATAGAGCTCAACGTGTTTGTTGCCCGCGCCTCCTTTCCTCTGTATACGTTTCGAAGAAATTAGATGTCAACACAGCGTGGCGGTCCACCGGCGATGGGTTGGCTACCGAACGGTCGATTCTGTATGTCTCCGAGCGGCTCCCTCTAGGTGAATATCTCCGTCACTCTGAACTGTTTTCGTCTGACTGGCATGTCTATTCGACATTTCTGTCCAGGTGTTTTCCTATAAGTCTGAATTCCGCCTATCAATGTTGAGGGTACCTGTGAGACTGACTGGATGTCGTCTTCAATATTGGGACGACCATGATCGGGCCGGCTGCCGCAGCCGCTACGGTGGCCAATCGATGTTGATAAAAACGTTAAGTTGACAAATCTAAATAACGTCGTGATGGCAGTGCGGGTGCACGCAGGCTATTCCGCTTCTGTTGCTACCGCTGTATATATGCGGCAGCTTTGCTTCTATGACCAGTGATCACTAGTGCTGCTGCTGATGCTCATGACGATAACGAAGCTTTAGACAACAACGTAGCATTCGACGACTGCCGCTGTTGTCGGTAGATACCGCAGTTGTATCTCCTTTCAAATCGGCACCAGTGAACGAGCGAAAGCAATGAAAAGTTTGTCCGTGTATATTTGTGTGCCGACCGGTGTCTTCCAAGTGCACAGATTCTATTTACGATAATTTTATTCATCGATTTATCAGAGGAAGATAGTCCTCGCTCACGATGATCCCTGTTGGTACAGACCAGAGCGTGGCCAAGCTGATCCCAGTGGCTCGTCAACCCGGACACTCTTTCTATCTCCCTGAGAGAGTTGCTGCAACACGTATTCTTACGCTGTTCGGTGTTTCATCAACGATGATGACGACGACGACAACTGGAGCAGCAGCACAAATGATGGGAGACTATTGAACATCGCAGCTGAGCTGCGACCCCTCCTCTCCTCCGCCTGTCCACGTTGTGTTCCGTTTTTCTTCCGGCCATTTGCGCTAGAAAACTTGCGAAGGAAACCATACAGGTGAAGTGGCACTGCAGTCACTGTACTAGAAGCCCCACTTGATAATCAATTCTTATGCCGTCAACAAAAATAGAGGAGCTAGCTAACAATTTCTTTGCTGTTCTTCTGCTGGCGAATTAAACGCGTATACGATAAGTTGCCAACAGATTTTGCTATATTCAAATTGACAGACCTACCTAAATGCCAGTTGACGCTCGTGTTTTTTTGCATAGAACGCGATTAAATTTGAACTTTGGGATGCAATAAATATTGTTGAAAAAACAGCGATTATTTTTCATGAGATTTCCTATCGTTTTTCTTTTGTTTCATTGAAATGTAGGAAATTTTTGTGTGTTGATCTATCGATCTGTATCAAATTGTGTATGAGGTCGCATTAGTACGCGTGTGACAGATGGATGCAGCAGACGACTAGCCCGGGTTAAGCCGTCCTGCACCAGCCAAGTTGAAGAGTCCGACGTACCGTACCGGCTACAGACGTAGCGTAAACCCTACAGCGTCTACCGTTAGATGGCTGCCTACGGCGGTACTGATTAGTGATAATTAGTAGCTATCTTGATAAACGTTTAATGAATCTCGAAGGATAACTGTTTGTTTGGATTGACTACAACGACGGTTGGTGTCGGAGACTTGAATGAGAATTAGTTTATCGGATATTGTTTCGCCTAGTGCTAGTATCTATTGCATACACGGGCGGCATGCGAATAGAATGTTCGAGTTATATTTTGACCGGCATAGCTCTAGTCGGCAGTCTAAGGGTCAACACGATTTCCCCCACTTGTCATCTGCTTACGAATAGCGTGCCGCAGCTAAGTACCGAAAAAAGGTCATTTCCGATTAGAAATTAGCACGCTGCTGGAAATTACAAACGCTACCGAATAAATGTCTAGCTGAAACTATCTCATATATATATTTTAGGCACGTTATGAATGGGTGACCCACCGAAAGGGGTTATAGCAAAACGGATTTGTGTGCTTAACAAAAGTGACTAACGGAGTTTGTACTGATTTCTTCGATCTGTGCTACGTGGCGAATTGTGTTAAAAGAAAGCTGAGCATGGCAGAGCTTTTGCTTGTCGCACCCATTGATGTGTAACTTGATTACATCTTCCGACATGTATCTTTTTTATAAATAGATAACGAAAGTTAGAAATAACATGTTCGGCGAAATTGGGTCTTTTACATCCCTACCAGTTGTCTACCGTTGTCATCAGTTTCCCGCAAACAACATTGTGATAATCAGGCTTTTTGAAGCTAACATTGCTTGATTTTCTAACTCGTTCTGTAGAACTATATATATATATATATATATATATATAGTTATAGAGAACGAATATTTCGAGTGGCGACACCGATTGTGCTACTAGCCGCTAATACTCGAAAACGAAGGCGTTTTTAAGTTAACCCAGAAGTGGCTGTAAAGTGAATAGTTTCGAAATGATAGGAAACGGCTAACCTTTAGCTGCCACGATATGTAAGGGTTTGCAATTAAAACCAGGTATGGTTGCTTTGGATATGGTTTAAAAGCAATACCTTGCAACTGAGCTGTTAGAGTTTCTGGAGACTTTATTCATCTCCCATTTAAGCGAGTACATTAGATAAATAAACGCAGAGAGTAGTGCGCTTTGTGCTTATTGTCAGAGACAATATACAAACCGAATTTTGCATGCATCATAGCCTTTCAACCCTAAGTCTATTATAAGTTACTCTTTATATCGGCTCAGATAGTGACTGAGTCACGTCTCTAGCCATACGTCGCATAAAACATGCGCTCATAGTACTATCGACAGCTAGAAACAGTTACGTACTTAATGGACAAGAAGTAACGCGGATAGGGGAACTCTATGGGTGAACGCGGCAGAAAAACTTATTTGTTTATAGCTACGGAATGCTGCTTCTCTCGACGGTACTATCGAATATAAATAGATGGAATGAACAAGCATGCGTAAGACAAAAGCAAACGACGAAGTGCGAAAGCTGCCAAAATAACACCGAGACAGCGTCGACGAGAAAATTTGCTTCGCTCTTTATGTTTAGTTCGGTTCGCTTCAATTTGGTTATATGGTGACTCGACTCTTGGCGATGTCCCTGTCTTGAACCCGGACTTAGAGGGGCTGTCCCGGGGCAGAAGGCCCAGGTAGACCGGTTGCTCTTGTTACAGTCAACGAGCCAGACATGGTTCGGCCGATCGATTCCGATGTCGTTCAGAATAGATGTCTGACGCTTGAGCGGCGGCAACGCCAGCTAATCATGGCAAGAAAAAGATAGAGAGCGGGCGTTTGCTCGCTGGGTGTGACTCCTGCTGTGAAGAACCGCGAACCAGCGCTCAAGTAAAGGCGGCAATGGCGGCGGCGATAACACTACTAACAGCCGCAGCTATAGCAAAAACAGAAGGAAAAGCCGTCGCCGCACAACAACAGCAATCGTTCCTGATCGCCGTAGTTCTTAACGCTCATCAGCGGTCGCCGCATCGTCTTTTCGCCATCGTCAATTTAGCCGTCTACGAGAACAAATCGACGAAATAGATCGACACGACTGCTGCTGGACGCTGCTGCCTGGATCTCTTTTTGGCCAGCGCGCATATCGACTGGAGCAGATGACCGTCGCACCGCCGAACCGATGCATCTCGCTGTTGACGTTGCTGTTGTCGTCGTCTTGGTTCTTTTTCTGTTGCATTCGAGATCTTCGAAAGGAACTGCAGGGTGTACCAACAGATTGACGTCGTTTTATTAGACCACTTGTCGAGCAATCAGTGCAGTTGTCCCTCTGTGCGCCTTTATCGACAATTGTAACGCATGCATATAAGTACGAAGGCTTTGAACTTTAGGCATACCACCCTCATAACACCCGCCTTTCCTATTGAGCCCCTCTACTATATACACCCACGAATACAACTTTGCTTCTGCCCATAGAACTAGCGCCATCGACGTAGCTCGCACTCAAAATACATAGCTAACTGTCGTCTGAGACAGGGTATCTGCATCAGACTGTAGCAGCTTAAAAACGACGTCAAAAGTCACCGAAACCCGTGGCCGTCAAGTCGAAATAGACTACAGCGTTGTTTCCGCGTTACGCCACTGATACAAGGCTGTGGACGGGACAGCGGCAACAGCGACACTGATGGTGGCGCTCTTTGTCGTACGTAGTGTGGTACATTTGGTGTCTTCCACTTATTGCTTGCCCCTCCATATATCAAAGTCGTACCTGATTCTGCTACGGCTGATCGTCGTTGTCTTACACGATAACCTTTTCCGCTCGAGATAACTGAGGACTAGGGTTGGCTAATTTCTGGGCTTCGGTATGACCCGTGCTTTTATTCCTCAAGTATTCTTTAAATGAACTCGAATGCTGCACTTCTCGCGTATAGCGGCCGTTCTTCTATTGGTCTTGTCAATGTTCTATTCTACAATGATATTGTCTATGTTGTTTAGATAGAGCCGGGAGTATTGTTGCATACAGAGATTTTACACGATCACTAAAACGGACATTTTCTCGAAAGAAAGGCCCCTATGGCGGTAATAATTATGATCATTATTATTGCTCACTACCATCATTATTACTAAACATAAAAATGGCCGTTGCACTCTACATACATACATTTGAGTTGCGACATATTGTTGAACTTGAGTTGTAGATAATGACCGCAATATATCATAATCGTCCTAAATTTTGTGAATATTATTCTAATACACCTTTGCTGTGCCTTGTCTATCTGTGTGGTCGATCTGAGTGAAGATCCGTTTCTGCAAAACAATGCGAACCCGCATCAAAGGACGATGAATGAAAGGCCACCGTGTGGTCACGGCGTCCTTACCAGATCAATAAAAGCGAGTGTGGCTGTCGCTAATTTACTTAAAAGGACGACCAGAATGTCCTGTATTTTATGGAAAGTACATAGAAGGCAAACAGGACAGCGCGCCGCATACCGTTGTCGCCACCTAAAGATCGCTTCATATATAACCATCATTATTTGAGCTCGTATTTAGATCCAGCATTGTTATTTGTAACTACAGTGGGACATCAATACCGTTGTATAGTGATGAACTAAGGCCACCAATTGAGAGTTGTCCAGCTGACCTCGCACGTTCGTAGCCTTGTCGGTCAGTGTTTGTATGGATCTGCCTTCATGGGAAGAAGGTAAGGCCTGTACCCATGACCATTGTGTATTTTAACATGTAACGCGTATAAAATTAGATATAATTAGCGTTTTATTACCCCTAGCATCAGCATCACTGTTGGTCGCATATATTTTAACATAACATAGACTTCTACTCAATAGAATAGCAGCAGCACAATATACCAGAATTCTCTCTGACACCGGTGTGTTTTATAGAATAACAAAGATTTCCGTTCCCCTCTTATCATCTAGCTGTGACCCGCCCATTTTTTTTTCGTGCGACATAAATATATTAACCATCGCAACCCAAGGCGGGAACATTGTTAACGGGAGCCAGCCAGGACATCAGCATCGAACACGACATGACACAGCCTTACTGCGAAGGATAAAGGTAGCTCGTGAAGCATGGCATTTGTTGACCAGTGAAGCTGTAAAGCACATGAAACTTCAGTACCAACAGCATCACCAGTAGCTCAAGTTCAAGAAATACAATTGGAAATTTTAGTAATCTCGATTTGAGTATTTATTGAAAAATATATGGGAGATCCGTTTGCAAACCGTTTGCCGCATCAGAACAGATTCTCCCTAAGAATCCGTTGTGGAATCCAAGTGTAGGACTACCATTAATCTCAAGAGCGACCTTCGGTGTTGTAAGTAGCCCTAACCGCGATCCTCTATAGAGAATTTACAAGACTTGGAAAACCTATCATATTGATCTATCTATTCACTACCGAGGCTTTGAGTCTGTTTGTTTGATTTCAATCGACCTTCCGAAGCGGTCGGATCAGGCTGATTTTTGGCAGTTCGCTACCGGATACTGGAATAGAGCTGCGCGTAAGATAAGGCTAGTCAGATATTTTTCCGAAGCATAGAGTGTCCTTACGCTCAGATCTCGAAGAACGAAAACATAACATGTTATTCCATGTAAGAAGGGTTGTTCTTGATCACAATAGGAAACTCTTCCCGGACTGAATCCAAATGCTACACATACACACCTAAGATAGATTTCTGAAATGGTCAAAACCCATTGAGAGGTTCATCTCACCCACGTAAAGGTTAGGTGAAAACGCGTTTCGAGCTACTTTCAAATGTTTCTTTTGGAACGAATCTCTGATTAGTCTTTGATAGGAACTTGCAGTGATTGATCCGACGAACATCTTTACTAAACAGTTTCAACAGTTATGTTTTTCAACAATATTCTGTAGAATATTTCATAATATAAAAATATTTTTTTACGCAAATAACAACTTTGCTGACGCTAACTTTACACCGGTTGATAGATCTAGACCCGTTGACTAAAAACGCAATATATTCTCCTATACCTGAAATTGATGTTTTGACGTTAAAAGGGCCATAAACTAAATGTGGCAGTCGCTTGTCCTGATACTGAAGAAAATTTTTTAAATGAAATTCTATGTAGGGGTATCTTCTTGCGTCGATAAACAACCCTCGATAAGCTGAATCGAAATGCGATACACGTTTATATATTGGATGTTCGATATTAGGATAGAAAACGGTGTTTCGACTATGAAAACTTAACACGATGCTCTCTATGAAAGCGCTTTCACTGACGCCAGCCGACAGATCTCGACCAGTTGAATAACATGTTACACATATAACTGAATTTGATATTTCTAAGTAAAAACTGCAAAAACCATATTGCTCGTACCTGTTTTCCTGCGTAGTATAAAAGTGAAAACGCGTTTTGTGAACGAATTTCTAACACATGTCGATTGAAAAGTTAAAGTCAGATGTAGTCAAATCACTTTCAAATAAAAAAGCCAAGTAAATATATGTAAACACTTATTATCAGAAAAATTCAACAGAAAACAGACAAAAAATCAAGTTTTATCGACCTCTCAGAAACAGAATCAATACATTAACGAAAGCATATCAATTACTCGTTTCTTCATCTAATATAATACATCCAATTATTGAAAAAATAATTAAAAAGAAGCAGGTCTTGGTGACGTCCCTGGGCCGGTATCAGTTAACTAGCCGACTCCATTAAAAGTCGGCGAAAAGCTGACTTGACATCACACATGTTTCTTGATGTTCGGCCGATGGCCGACCTATTTACGTGCGTCCCGGAAACGAAGTCAGCAAGTCAACGCCAAAAAAAATTCATAATCATGCTGTAGGAATGTACCACAAGTGAGCATAGCACGAGCGGGACAAATCTAGAGTTAGCTGAAGCCCCTGACGATGAGGCCATAGAATTATTTGCAGTTGGGTTATGAATTCGGTAAAGGCGGTTATCGCAACAAGATCACCGTTAGTGTGCATTCGAGTTAAAGCTTTCGTTAGCGTAACGAATCAGATTAGATAAATCAATTAACGCAGAAGTCCGCTTTTCACTGCGAAACTTGGAGAGCTGGATGAATTGGCGAAGTACCGTCCACGCCTTTTCTGCGTCAAGGTTTGCGCGGGACATTCTGACTCGTCATCATTTTTCAAATTTTAGCTTCTGTTTCTTCGACACATGATGACGCGTAGGCTAGCGAACTTCATCATGCTTTCTATTGCTTCCTTGACCGTCGTTGAGTACGCGCTCCAATAATACGCCAGATTTTGCCGGATCGCATTCAATGCTGCTCAGTGGATGATCGTACACCCAACCCCGTCTCCTCTTTTTTGCCAAGCTTTGCCACACATGTCGGGAACAGGCCGGCGTCGGCCAGTTTCGTGTTACGTTGTTCGCGCGCGGGTGCCATACGGGCATTCTCCGCACGGTCAATAATAGCATGTGGCGATGCTTGGCATCAGGATGCGTGTCTATGATCCTGGTCGAGCTCTAGACTTCAGAATGATCTGAACAGCCATTACCGATGTGACCTTGCTTTGATAGTTAGTACTCGCCATAATTTTTTCCGTCCATTCACCATAATGACTGATAAGTGACCGTCAGCAACAGCAGAAACCGAAAAAACTACAGTGGCAGTAGCTCTGAGGAATAAAAGGAAGCATAAAAGAATGTCATAAAAAATTGGAAAACAGACGGGGACCAAAGTAAAATAAAACGAAAATAAAGTTATGACTATTCAAGAAGAAACGTAAACCGGTGGAGCACTTAAAACCCACAAAAGTATGATGGCCAAAAACAAAAGTTAACCCGTCGTCGTTGCCGTTGCAATGGAGACAACTTTAAAAAATGTACATATGGTTGCTATAGCCGTAGTAGTAGAAACGAGCGAAATAATGAAAGGCAAGCTAAAAGAAAGACCAAGTTTTTGGTACACACCGCTCTCAGAAATAAACAGCCAGAGCCTAAGGACGATACAAACGACCAAACGGTAACTAGTGACAGTGAGTGCCTGGTAAAGACTGCGAAGTACCACTGAAAGCAATGTCCGCCCTTGTATCGGTACAATATGCAAAAGAATTACGCGTGGGCCAATTCACAGTAAGAGCAGGAAAGAAGATCAACAGGAAAAAAGTCTAAAAGCTTTAATTTGCGTTGGATACGCTCTTTAAAAAAAGATATATATAAGAAAGGTGGAATTGAAGTACACGCTGAAGTGGAAGATTAACAAGATACGTGAAAGAGGTCGAGGCAACGGCTGACAGTAAAGCTTAAAGCGCTTGAGTCCCCCTCATATTGTTGCGAAGAATGAATTCAGAAGTTAAAATACTGATCGGCGATGTCTGATATTTATAACGATCATAGAACAAGTTACTGATGATGAAATAATTTTAGCATTATATAAGTATAGTTTTCAAGGTTGAGGCTACTCAAAAGTAAGCGTTCCTCAAATAAGAACTTTGTATTAGGTGATTCCTGCCAAATCATTTTCATACGCAACGGCTTCTCACACACCCCAAGAGACAATCAACTTACGAGTTGACTGACAGTGAGGCAAATTACGTAAAAAACGCTGTGTTTATACATACATAAAAAGATGCATGCAAATTTATTTGATTTCATTCTGTATTATATCGAGAAAATAAACTCAGATGCATAAACAATCATATTTATAAGGTGGGCCATTGCAATTTGAACACACTTTGGCAGACTGTTTGTCGTAGTAAACACGCGTTTATTAGCTATTCGTGCCCTAAAAAGGCCAGTTCTTTCTAGAACAAGAAGCAAACACACTATGGCAAAACCAGTACATCCTTCTAGTAATTTGAGCGAGGATAAAGTGTTGTCGAATGTGTTCACAAATTTATGATATAAACTCTTATGTTCTATAGTTGTCGGTCTGCAAAATTATTACGCGGCCTCTGAAAAATCCGAAGAAAACTTTTAGGATGCAAATCGGCACGTTAGCGGGCTGACAATAATCGGTATCGCTTGACGCATGGCGACTGTCAAAAAGTTGTTTGCAGACTAAAAACTGAATATTTTTAAAATGACTAGTGAATCGTTTAGGTCCAAAAGTGGGCATATAATTATGGTGAATGATAGTTGCGCTGAACTGTCGAGAAGTATATTTCCAGAATATGAAAAAAATTTTGCAGAAATATTTACTCTCGATTAGATGGGTCCTAGGAATAACTTACGAGAAAGGTACGGATTTAGATGTCACGCCCCGAATATACATTGTTATACTGATGGTTTCACCGCCTTTACTCGGAACTTGACAATTCCAGCAAAACTTTCTGTATAAGCAGTGACACATGCGGCATAAGCATCTCGGCGGCTCTAACGTGAACGCTAGACACTGTCGTACATATGTATACTTAGCTTCGTACATAAAACAAAGGCACCTGTATATGAACCTAAGTTGCCTGGCAGCTGTTTTTAAGGGTACGATAGTATAAATATATTCACGTATGTACCTTACTTATCGCCTCAGTAATCTCCCAGATCTTCTCATCTCGTAATGAGCTGCTCCGATACGAGCGCGAAACGGGTCCAAGTGAAACGAAACTGTAAGAAGCGTCATACAAGCTAAAACAACAATTAACATCGGCCGCCTGTCCGCCAATGTGCGCCACGAGAAGCAGCGGCTAGCAGACGACGAGAAATATTCATTGTAAAGCACTCTGACAGCAGCAGAGAAGGGCAAGAAGTTCTCTGAAGTCGGTGTTACAAAACGAACCAACGCTTTTGCCGCTACCAGCTCATCAGCTGCTTCTGAATTAGCAGTAGCAACAAAAGCAAGAAGCAACATCAGCGAACGAACTCGTGGCGCAACAGTTACGATGGCAGGCGGCACTACCGGCGGCCGCCCGCCCGCCGCAGATAAGCTGGGTGATGGCCGTATGGGAGCCTGGGGCGAGAAACGAAGAGGCCGTCCCAAGCCCTCGCTTGACTGGCTTGGTTCTTTTCGGTTGTCTGGAGCGGTGACAGAATATAACTTTTGCTACCACTGCTATTACTGTCGTTCTGATAATGACGGCGGTTTTACGGTGGCCAATACTGTTTCTCGGCTGACATAGACGAGAAAACACACTGGAAACAGCCAGTGCGACAACACCGACAGTAACAACAATAACAACAGCAACAACCATAGTAGCTTGAATTGCGCTAGAGCCGATGCATGTACCCGCGTCGTTGCGGCTCCTGGCTTTCTTTTTTTTTTTTCGGAAGGAGAAGCAAAAGAACCGACGACGACGACAATGCGACCCGACGCAATGACCGATGCGAATATCCAGCAGCAGCACGATTTGTTCAGTTGTTGGCGTTGCCTTGAAGTGCACCACCGATGTCAACTTTCGTCGTTGTCGTTGCTAGCGTTATTGTTGACAAACTTGTAGTAGTAACAAAAGGGTTTTGTCATCTGCTACTAATGCTGCTGCTGTTATTACTGGTGATCGCTGATCTACACTTCTAATTGGCAGGTTGCAGTAGGCACCGTAAAAGTTACCTCATCGTAGCACTCTGGTGCTCATTTCCCGGTCGCTCGACGCTCCGTATGAAAATGTATGTACGCGTAAGTGTCGGTTGGTGTCTGTCTGTTTGTCTAAGTGATACGTTGCTCCTTTCTCTGTGAGAGGAGTTATAGTTCTATCCACGTTTGTCTTCTGTAACGCCTCGTAGAACTTGGCGTACGATGCAGAGAATAGAATAGTATAGCCCGAGTTACCAGCTAATTCAACGAGCAAGAGAACTTATTCTGTTGCGAACGTCGAAGTCGTCACGAAGACTTCTCTAGCTACTTATATCGTTGCTTATAGCTTCTATATCTATTTCTGCTACTGTTGCTGTTTTAGCTGTTGTTGCCGCTCCTTCTGACGTTAACAAACTGAAGTCACTGGCCTGCTGTTTGTGCCTGAGCACTTCACTACGCTGACGAACCAACGAGCAGCTCATAGTTTACATCAGGTACTACAGAGGCGACTCTTTAACGAGAGGACGAAACAGTCTCAGCCAAACGGCCACATAAACACATGAACGAAAGGCGGATAGAAATAGCGCCCTAGACGTGGTGGGGACACCAATTAGCATTAGGTTTGGTATGATTATATTTTGGTGCCGGCTGGGTTCCTGCGAGCTAGAAGGGACGGTCCGGCGGCACAGCGGATGTCTCAGACTACTTTAGTGATGACGAGAACAACGACAAAAAAAGAACAGAACAAGATTAAAAAGAAGGCTCATAAAAAAATTGCGATAACGGTTATAGACAGATAAGAGTGAATTGTCGATCAGCTGTTGGCCTATCCATATCGATAGATTGCGCAGTTCAAACGTTTAACACATGAAGGCAGTTCCTTCAATCGTAGGTAGTTAGGCTGTGTTGTAAAATAAATTTACTCTTCTGTTACAACGATGAGCACAAGAAAGGTGTAACTTGGAGAGACTGCTTCACGTGGTCCGAAATAGTGCGATGCAGGCTTCAGATGTCTCGTCATGTTTTTTTTGCAGACAGAACTTCTTCTCGCACGAGCGATTACTATAAAGACTCCATAATAAGGCAGAGTAAATATATCCAAATGTAGAGGGGAAAAGTGGGTGACATATTGAAGTTCAGCTGAGAATAGATGTGGTTAACGGGAGTCGTACCATGACCGAAAGATTCCTACTCTTCTCACGAAGCAGTGCTACAGTTCTGTTCCAGTATATTAAGCGATAACTTTGTGTATACCAGTTTGTGACTGAAGACCTTTAAAGATTCATAGATGTTCGCTGATGAAGGCAGATTTGCTTTGATGTAGCCACTTGGGACAAAAAAATTGTTTTACAGACTTTAGAGGAATGGTATTTAAAATCGATTTCTTTAAGAATAAGAATTCGTGGGATAATTTATGAAAAACCTGCTAATACATATTGCCAGCAACAAAAATCGAGTGAAGCCCATGACGCCTCCCGCAAATTTGCGGCTTTTGTCAAAGGGGGTTTGCTCCCGTATCGGATTAGTCTTTTGTTAATCTGTCAAGAGGTTAAAGACTGTGTCTGTTAAATAGTGAGTTCATCTAAGTAAAATACTTGAGGCGACCGGGGTCATACACTTCCTGCGGCAGCGCAATATCTCCAGCCGAAAGTAATAGATCGTTGTATTAGTTAAGTGCGCCAAACTTCGAGCATTTTTAAGGATCTGTACAGTTCTTCTGTGCTACTTATGAAGGCAGCGCTTAAATAGCTTTTTTACAGATACGATATGGGGCTATCACTGCCAAAGTCACCGGCGCCGTTCATTGATCACGCCGGGAGTATTAGCTTATGGGAGACGATAAGAAAGAGGCGGCGTAGGCACAAGGTGAGGACAGCCCGATTTTGGATATTCGCTGGTGGATCCTCAGGTTCTCGAGCATAACGGCAAGTATTGTCAAAGCCGGCGTCTTGCAAACCTTCCGATTGCCAAGCACAATATGAAGCCCACGAATGGATGATAAGTCCACAGAGCAGCACCCAAGCCTCGTTTAAAGTTAAAGGAGTGCCGATCGTTCGACTCGTTTCCACGTAGGGTGGCGGTTAACTTTGTCCTGTTTATCTGTACGTTACACTCGTTCTGGGGCCACCCTCTGTTCTTCATGCTGTCGCACCTCAGACTAGAAATAAGGATGAAAGTAGTAGCATCAGACCAAAACAAAGTTACGACAGCGGGGAGGACGACTTGAGAAAATGGAGCCTAAACCGTTTGTTTCATCCATGTACGCTTAACAGGCCAGTGGCTTTTGTGAGCAAAGGCCGCTGATCGGTGTATAAATTAACAGTATACGGATCAGCAAGGTCTGAGTGCTGATTCTGGTGTTAGACACAGGAATAAGCAGAAACCGTGGCATCAGCAGTAGCGACGAACAATACAAGATACAACCGTGGTGTGTGCAACGCCAAAACGTTTACGAAGACGCGTGTTGACGCGACCAGATCAGAGTGGGGCGTTCCCAAGTTCCGTATCTTCTGTGCGATCTGCCTGTTGCTCTTATACGTACCCCCTCCTTGATTGCTTCAGTTGCTGTTCTTTTGGCCAATGCTATAGTTTACACATAGTTCGCATATTTTTGAGAACGCGCCCTATCACCAATCTTGGTATTGTTTCTGAGGAGAAATCGATGCTAATAGCGGCAGTTGCGGCGAGTTCAGTGATCCCTATAAGTACACAAGCAAACGTTACTTTTAATTCTTTAAATGTTCTATCGTCCAGTTGTTGAGATAAGTAGAAGGAATCGAGAAAGAAACGAAGAGTAATTAATCTCGTCTCCAATTAACCAATAACTAATAATTTACGCTGACAAAATACTTTTTCCACTATGCATGGCAGCGAACTATAATATACGGGTTTGGTTTAAGTAGTGCTGAGTTAGACTGCATGGATTTAAGGACAAGTCTCTCCGTGATCAAAAAAGAAGGTAAAGGAAAAAAATTATTCCAGTAGTCTACACGAGCCAATTTTCATCCAATTAGTTCTCATAGAATCACTTCATCTTTATATCACCTATCATCACCAAATTATGACTATCGTGACTTAACAGCTATGCTTATTTTGACATTTTCTACCCCAGAGCATTTCGTAAAAGGACGGAAACCTTTCTTTTTTTTACTTCAGGCATTTTCCATTATTGTTTTGCTGCGTCGATTTCATTTTTTAAATGTAGGTATCCAAACATTACATTCACTATAGTACCTGTGTATTTTTTCCAAGTGCTCCCTTAAGCAAAGGCTATTAAACGATGTCTAATAATCCAGGCTACAAATTCTATATATATTTTTCAGAACGTCGCGAACTGCCCTATACATATATATTCAGGTGCAATATTTCGTCCTATGATAATCGCTTCTCTACCGGTTGACACTATCTTTGATCTGTGTCGGCTGTCGCCTCGTTGTTTTTCCCTGTTATTCTCGGTTGATCATCCTTTCTCTTCCTAAGATGAGGCTCTGCACTTTGTTTGCACAAACGCTTTACTTGCTAATAGCTGCTTCCTCATCGGTTCCCTTTGGCAGTTGGTGCAATTTTTTGCCGCCACGAGACCATGACGGATCACGATCATCGTAAATTGTTTAAAAAAGTCTAATGGAACAAATGCAAACGGGAGATCAGAGTCGAGTCAACTCGGCCACATCAGCGCACAGCGAGGCAGACACAACAAAAACGAGGCAGCGACGTCAGGATGGAATGACACTTTTGACGCTATCTGACACAGGAGTGCGAAGGAAAAACGCACAGAGGAAAGTTTGTTGTCACCGGCGTTTCCATCTGTTGAGCATAGTTCTATTCCGTTTGTTGTCGCGGTCGTTGTCGTCGTCTTCATCCAATATTTTAGCAGCGCTAGAAGGCGACGTTTGTGTCAATTTACACAAACGGCGTAAAAAAAGGTCGAGGAAACGTGGAAGATCTATTGCTGCAGCCGCTGCTGCTATTAGCGTCGTTTTGAACGGTGCACTGTTGTCTTGGTGTTCATTTCTGGAACGCACGGAAACGGTCGTAAAGGAAAGACCGTCAGAAAACGGAGTTCTGCGGCTTCTGCGTATGGCGGCGACGGGTCGATTTTGCCCGTAGAAAACGGAGAAGAAATAGGAGACAGGGAGAGAGGAATTCACTCTATACACATATAATTTAAGTGACACGTTCGTAGAGTTGTGATCTGTGCGCGTGTATGTGGCTGTGAAGGCGCGCATCTACATGCATACTTCTAGCCGCGTCGTATCACCTGTCAACCTATTGTGTCGTGACCGGCACATGGCAGCCCCAATGCCGATGATAATGATGGTCACAATGATCCGGCTTAAGCTGTCGCCGCTGCTACAGCTGCACAATAACAGGCATAGGCAACAGCCATACAGCAGTGACTGGGAATGAAAGCGATGACATTACCCACACACAAACGAGACGAAGACTCACGCGACGGAAGCCCATGGAAGAGTCGGCAAGAGGGGATGCGCACTCAAAAGACGATCGTAATGATGGTGGAATCTATGTATTTCGCAGGATATTCACGCACGCGACTATGTAATGCCACCAGAACTAGCAGCAACGGCAAGCTACATGCAATTGCCTTCTAACAGCAGCTCTATTAGCGTTTATTTAATGGAGAATAAACTCAAACGCAGATGCAGAACAAACACCTTAGCCGCATCAAGTACGTTTGAAGAAATAGTAGAATCAGTCTAAGGTCGGCCACATGGAAGGCTTTCGGCTTCAATAAGTGTCTGTCCCAGATTTTTAAGCAAATACGTTATTAACAGTAAAGCCTTATATACACACTGCCTTTACACTTGAACTACTTAAAAAAACAAGCAGAGCATGCACTCCTACGCAGAACATTTGTAAAGGTACGTAACGTAAAAACTATTCTTCATTCAAAACAGCATATTAAATTCTAAAAGATATCAGAATTAAATACAGTTGAACAACCATCGCAATAATCGCAGCACAATACAGTATTGGCCGTGGCCGTTTTTTACAATGTTGAATATCTTCGACTGCTTTTTTGCTGTATTTTCGTGGTATCGTAATTTAACCACACTTACTTGAAGCAGCACTAGCTACCTCTTACGTAGATATATATATATATATATACAATACGATGTCTCAATTGGTCATACTTCTAACCCATTGATTCATACAGCCATATTCATTGCGGCATTTCGATGAGCGCAGACGCTATGGGTGGTACAATATCGGCGACGATAACACTCGGGGATGTCGTTGAAAACAAGATATATATTGTGTTTTACGCTGGTCGTTGCGTCTAATGAAGAATGCGGTGTACATGGAACGCCGTTGTAGCCCAAGTTCCGTTCACGCTACGCTTTCCATTTGTCTCTCAGCCTTGCTCTTTCTTAGCTGGCCGCTTAATGCTGTTGACATTCTATATA
>NW_019214036.1:142697-174243 GCF_002532875.2 Varroa jacobsoni
TATATATGCAGACAGACACAGAGAAAGAGAGAAGCAGGCGCTTGGCATCGTTCCACCGGTGCGAATCGATGCCGTAGGCGTTATTCATAGGATAATTAAATATTGAAGGATAGAAATATACGATGTCCAACGTACGAAGGGCATGCATAGCGGTGTGCCGGAATCAAATCGGCAAAGTTGTCAGGGAAGGCGAATAGTAATGATAGCCAGGTTAATTTTTCTTTTGCGGTGATTTGTTTTGGAGTCGGTAAGAAACAGTAGTTCGATGACCAGTTATCCTCGATGCGGTCAACTTGGCCGCGCCGTTAGAAGACTCGGTGCAGATTTCCTACGGCTACTTTGTCCGACACGTTTTATGATGAGCGAACTTGAACACGCAAGCCTCAGCATCTGAGCAGAAAACAGTATCACAAGGTTCTCTAACATCTGGTCCGGACTGTGAGAAAACAAATAACGCAATAACCGATCGTCGATTTCATACTGTGTTTCACTGGCCGACAATGATCTTCACGTTTGCTCATTTCAAAATTATCTACGTTCTCCGGTTAGTTACGGTGACGTTTCTAGCACGACTACTATTATTCTAAGACTCTTTTTTCTCCTATTGAAAAAAGGAGGAACCCTTGATGGGCCCATTTGTCGAACTTTTTCAAAAACCATTGTTTCGTTAAAATGGACTGCCCCTCACCGGATTTTTGTTTTAATGAAGTAAAATTAAAAAGCAATACAGCGGGCCTGATACTGCTCATTTATGAACCATGAACATCTATCAAACGGTATTTTCTGTGCTCGTCCCTTACGGTGAAGCCACTCAATGACTTCATCTGCTGTTGTCGCTATCACCGCAATTACCGAACGTGGGCAGTCATAATTAAGTTTAGAAGTAGAAATATAACAACAGAAAAGAACCAGGCCGAGCGAAATAAATGACCGAGGTAAAAATGCCGATGAGTAAAAAAAAAAGTGGCGTTTGAACATATATAAATATATTATGACTGACAAGTGCTAAAAGCATCGCAGCACATCCACCGCCAACTCGAAAAAGATTTTAACAAAACAGCTCTCATACATGAAACCATACAAAGCCAGAAGCCGTACCACATATTTATATGGCCACATATTATAAGAGCAATATATCTATTAACCTGCAATACCTTGAGAGATACTAGAAAAAAAAATACTAAAAAATAGAAAATGAGGAAGCGACCGTTCGGTGTCAATCCTTTATATATACATATATATATACACACGAGGAGAGAGAAGGGGACTGTTACGTTTTCAGATCCGTTTGTTTTATGCGGCGAAAATAACAATTTCACATAAAAGCATTTGACCAAACATCCCACATACGTACGGATCCTGTTTTCTTGGATCGAAAACGTTTGATTTCAAACGAAAACGGCACCAGTTCCTTGGTTATCTTTTTTGTTTACCGCGTTCCATTTTGTTACCTTAAAATTCGTGTGTGCAGCTCTAAGCGTTTGCCTTTCAAGAGAATTATATGCTATGGAATCTCGTAGCTCTGCTCACCTTCCAAACATGTCTTTATAAACTCTATGCAAAACATAATGTGAAACTAATAACTTATTATTAATGAGTATCCATTTTCTAACATGTTTTCTAAAAACGGGTCAATGTGTACTTTGATGTGACCCACTTGTACAGCGAGGGCTTGTATCTACTTCTCTGGAAGTTGACGCAGTTCGCAGGAACTGCACGACTATGAAGGCTTGAATGTTTTTCAGCATTGGCTGCCCGCGATTAGCAGCCACTATCCAACTAATTATTTGTTTTTAGAGCTTATCAAATCGCTTGATATAGTTGCTATACTTGGAATAGCAATGTATGTCTCGGGTGAACAAAGATACGAAATACGTTGTTTCAGGCTGCAATAACGTTTACTGCACGTCTATCTCAATAAGCATCATCCAAACACAAAAAATGCAGCAACAACATCACCTGAAGCACACGAAGTCACCCCATAAAATCGCATGGTTAAATCTTTAGATTGAGACCGCGCTGTACATTAGATTTGTCCTAACGGTGAGTAAACTTTTTGAACGCTCGGACAGTACAAAAGTGCCCTTGTTCAATCCTCATTGCCGCCTTCTTGTTGATCCGGCCTGATTCTTTTCTTCAGTAAGCGAGCGCTACCGACAGCGTCTGCAGGAAAAGTAACAAATCAAGATCCTTAGGCAGACACCTAGTTTTTCGCTTTGGTTCTTATTCGTTAATTTTTATTCATTCCATTCATGGCTGCCTTCGTGGCCCGCAGCTCACGACTGCGAGAACACCGACGAGTCTGATAGAGCCGTTTCACTTTGAGAAATGTTCTTGCATCTACCGACTCGAGTGTTACCTGAAATTCTCGGCTAAATGTATTGCTTAACTCGGCAGAACTAGCTACCATCGCTACTATAACTAGCAGTCGCCATACTCAGGCTACGATGACTACCAGTTGTTAACTAGTATGAGCACCTGTGTGTGACTGTACGGCAGAGCGTGCCATGTTTGAGGTCTGCTGTTAGAGAGATCGCAGGCCCACCACATGAATTATTTGTCCTACACGCTTATATACAAAGAGAGATGTGCATGCTGTTAATTTTGCTGCCGTTGCTGTTGCTTCTCCTAACGTCGGGCGAACCCACGATGAAGCTCGTAGGGTTCGTCTGGGGGGTAATATGTCAGGTCAGTTCCACTCACTTCGTGATCACAAGCCAAAGCTAATTCAACATCCGAATCGAACTTCGGTGAACGTCGAACAGCGAACATCGATCTACTGTCGCAGATCGAAGATCGACGGACACGACCGACTACCGCTGTTGTTACTGCAGCAGCCAATTGAGCATCGCCGACAGGAAGGTCGACTGATGTCGTGGCCCCTACCTACGACTCCAGCTCGCCGCCGCCATTTCTACTGCTGTCGTTGGGTCTTGTCTGACCGCTGTGATCTCTCTATACGCTAAAGCGACTTGTCTTTGCGTATATTTGCTTGCCTGTCTGTGTGTATACTGGGGGACAGGCGATACAGGTATACACGGCGGTTCACGACCGCTACGAGTCAGCTGGCGCTATTTGGTGGCACTGCTACTGCTAACGGAATCAGCGTCACCGCCAATCACCACGTCGTGAGGTGGCGTTTAACAGTCAGCGCGCAACAGAGGTAGCATCGGTGGCGGCAGCAGCAAGCGCAGAAATCAAGTGAAGCACTGATATGGTGTAGAGTAAGTGGCCGGTCAGCCACGCCAGCTGCCGCTGGCTTCGATCTTATGGCTTCTTCTGTTGCAGTCGATGTGTCCCTATGCGAAAAGTTATTTCTTCGATTCTGCCTCTGATTCAACAGCAGCAGCAGCGGCGGCGGCCGACAGGATTGCCTGTACAATCTGGCCATTCCGTTACCTGTGTTGCAGGTAGGACACGCACAGAAGTATGTGCATGTAGGCTCTGATGGCCAGGCTTGGTCAGGTGGGCCACCACTATGACTGAGTCACAACACTCTGCCGAACTGCGTAGCAACTTTCTTAGGTTGATACGGTAAAGAGGGCAAAGACAAGAGCTGCGGTCGTTGGATGGGAGGCACCTGAACCTAAAACGGATACTCGGTTCCTTCATGCTGGCATTTGTCTACACTGCGTGTCAACCCGAGGAGCGGATTAACGAACCTCTATAGTACAATGTATAAGAATAGATCTCAATAGGGATAAAAAAAATATATGAAAAAAAGAAAGGTTAGGTTCTGACTGGGCCAGCGTAGTGGGGTGTGTTCTTTAGCGTGCATTCTGAAAGAACCATTATATTGAGATATATGTGGGTGAACGAACATAACAGGGTTTGTATTGGTTGATTAATAATGAGCTAAATAACAAAATGCCTGAGTACAAGGCTGGGAGCGAACGGAGATAAAAGGCATGGAGAACAAGCCGACCACAAGTTTAAGTTCGGCGTTTAAATCAAATGATGTTGTTGCAAATGACACCCAGTGGTCCTATTATTGTACATTTAGGTTAGTCAAGTGATCTTTTATATTATGTTCTTTATTGTTTAGTTTAGGGTACGACCAGATGTAAAACTACGCGCCTTTCCAGTCTGGCGTGTAGATCTGACACGTTTTAATCAGATTACCAGAAAATGCTGCAAGATTGTACACTATACAACCATTTTTCATACAAAGAAACGTACGAAGCTGCAAAAAGCCACTATTTTAAGCACGCTATGGATGAGTAACTAGGGAGCTCACGTCACACAGCCAAGTGGCCGATGCTATATTTGCTCATCTAAATAGAATTCGAGGTAAACGCGCATCTTTAATTTTAGCCTATAATTATAATTGTCGTAGGCGGAGAGCATGTTAACCGACGTTCGATGTTTGTTCAAGTTTACAACAATGGAAGTTTCTTAAAAGTAACGTCCATGTTAAAGACTCTATAACATAAATCCGACCCAAAATTGGGCTGTAATGAGACAGCGGTGCGGTTAATTAAATGTCCTACTATGCCACTATTTCCGTGTGGACAGAGATGTTTGTTTTTCCATGTTAGGTTAGGTTACCTACACACAGTTTCAACTAACCCATATGAGTTCACAGCTTGTGACTCAACTATAGACAGACAGAAAAACAATTAACTGATAATTAATTCTGTTTTGCAATTATTGCTTAACATCAATTGAGGTACACTTTTGCCTCAATTACTATTACATAAATCGATACGTTCGACGATCTTCGCAATTTTTCAGGTAATCGTCGAAGTGACAGACAAGAATGACACTCCCCCACGTTTTTCTGGAGCACCGTACGCCCTACGACTGTCTGAAGACGCCCCTACAGGCTCAACCGTGTTGACCATTCGTGCAGACGATCCCGATCGCCAAGGCTCGATCAGTTTCGAAATTGTGAGCGACGCTAGTGAAAGTAACAGCGTGAATTTAAGTTCGACGGGATGCAGCAGTGGACAAGGAAACAATGACCATAGGCTTTTTCAAATGGACCCAATTCGGGGCCACGTGGTGCTTGCGGAACCCCTCGATCGCGAGCTTTGTCCTGAGCATCGGTTCACAGTTCGTGTTAGCGATGGCGTACAAAGCGCACTTACCCCTGTTATTGTTTCCGTACAGGACACCAACGACAATCCGCCAGTGTTCAGGTTAGAAGAAAAAAAGGTTTCCTTGCCACCTCAATCTATAACCGATCACTTAATTTTGGCGTATCGTAATCGTTCCCATACTATTATTACTATTATACATATCTAATTTGTTTTTACTTAATTTCTTATGGCAGTTCGTCAGTTGTATCGTTCGACGTGGCAGAAGACACTGCCCGAGGCACGCGCATTGGAGCACTTAAAGCCTCGGATGCTGATGCTGGTGCCAATGGTCAAGTATCCTTCTCCTTGCTCTCCGATTGGGGTAACGAGCTCTTTGCACTCAATCCTCACACTGGGGAGTTCACTCTTACTGCTAGCCTCGACTACGAACAGGTACGCTTGCGTTCAGCCGAACCTCATTTGGACCTTATAAAATGGTTTTCATGAACGTGCTCTTTAGCGATGGTAAAATTTCCTAATAGCCTTACAGAATCTCCAATTCAATTAGATGTATGGTGCGACTATATGTAATTATTGAGTATGAGCTTCCAAAGAAACTCCATGCTGTAAGGATATTAGAATGGATCAAATTCTAAGACACCAGTAGCTAATTACCCTATACCGCAAGACTGTTCAGTAGAAAACACTGCAAGATCGTTTGTTCGATATTTTTGCCCGATTGTTTTTCAACGATACTCCGCTAGTATTGCTGCTATTTATTTTATGGGTTAGATTCATAAATTAAAAGCCTGTCCGCTAATGACCGTTCAATTTCAGTGATAACGAAATGTAGCTGATGTCTTGAATGATGAGTAATTGGTTTCATCGCTGGTAACATTTTTTTCTAATCTAAAAATCATCTCTTGCTGGAAACACTAAATGTGTCCTCATCACTGATTTTTGTAAGTTGTAAGTTGTCCGGAAGCGAACATTGTATTATAGTTCGCCGATTTTTCGATCGATATCTGTTAAAGAGAGCGAAGTTGGTCCCATATGTACACATACATACGAATCTGTTGTTTGAAGTTTGTGTTTTGTTTCGCCAAGCTTCTCTAGTTAAGAAACAGTAGTCAATTTCGGTAGTAAACGGCGCTTCGAGACAATTTCGTGGGCCGACTGATGCGTATTTTGTTTACTGAACTCATCAAGCAGTGAACGGTTTAGGCCTGGCATGGCGCTTCTCGTTGCATTCCGTTTTCGGCGAAGTACCTTCTTCGAGCAGCATCTTCGCTTTTCGAACGGTTCGAGGATGCATGCGGGCAGCAGATATACATTAAAGTCAAGTGCGTCCTGCTTGCTCCAAGAGCTCTCACGCAACCGTATGCCATTGCTGCCTTGCGGACGGTGCGGCTGCTGCTGGCGATTACGAAATGGCCGCGGCAATACCAGCGACAGCAACAGAACCGAAAGAGCTCCTGCGTCTTCGTTTGTTGACGTAGAAGGAGCGCCTTTAACAGAAACTACTTGTTGCCGCTGTTGCTATAATGGCAGCACTAGCGGCGGAAGACATTCTACTGATTTTTGATATGTTGCTATTGTTGTTGTTGTTGTGCTGGATCTAGCTCTCATTGGCTGTGCCGCTCAATCTTGTGAGTCACCACTTTAAACAAAAGAGATACGTAAGAAGGAAAAGCAAGTTGAAACAACTGGCCGAAAGCGACAAACGCTGCCAAAAGGTGAGCACTGATCCAACATGCCCAAGCTCATCATCCTTTCTGTTGCCGGTACTGGTATTAGTAATTGGTGGTATCGTTAAAGGAATAGCTCGAGGGGCTAGACGATAATTCTTCTGTATTGCGACAACCCTATTAATATGGCTACAACTACAGGCGGGAGCTCTCGTAGTTGTAATAGACTGGTTTGCTCAGACGGGGCCACGGCACGTCTTTGCTCGCGTCGCGCTGCCTTGCGCGGCTTCTGACTCCGCTGCACCTGACCAACTGTGGCGTCTCCGGCTACAGCGACCTGGCCCACATTTTCGCTCGCGGGGGTAGTCAGTCAGCCACACCCCTGACTGTTTCTTATCGCTGCCTTCATTAAAATGCCTTCTAACTAGTATATATTCTACCTGTCCGATCGTTACCGAATTCTTCTGTACGGATATTGAGTACCTACAAATTCTAAGAAGCAACATTAGCAAAGAAAACGTCGTCTGTCGCCAGAAAGCGGTAAAATATGGTTACTTATTGACAGGCCCCGTACGACTCTTGCTGGAGATACGGCTTCGTATTGAAAACATACGCAGATGCATATACAATCGTTTTTTTCTGAATCTATTCTTTTCTTTACGACTAGACGAACAATAACTATGTAGTAAATAGAATTTAAATGAAGCATTATGAGGAGAACCGCAGCTACGGTTGAAACGTTTTCGGAAAAACGCGAAGTGCCAATTTTCGTAATGCTAATAAACCAGAGAGCGTGAATAGAGAACTAGCTAAATTCGGCAACGTAACTGTTGCAAAAGCTCACAACCGGCTTGCGTTATTAATTGGTAACATTTAGTATATGGCTTGAGAGGACCTGTTGGTGTGGCCTTAGAACAGAGAACAATGCATAGATGTACGATAGTTGTCTAAATTTGGCCGAAGGGTTCATTGTATAGCTTATTCGATATGTATATTGCCAACACTATGTAGTATTCGATTTCTCGTGAGGTAACCAGATGTTTACCATTGTTCCAGAAACGTACCAGAAAACAATATAATCATCTAGATTGATGGCATTGTACCTTAACGATACTTACGCTGTCAGTATTACGAGTCAACCAACCTATAATTCCCGCAAAATTATCGGTCCCACTAGGAAATCGTAGTACATGTAGCTTTGATGAATTTATGCGTTTCGATAAACTGCCTAATGGCGGCTTTTCAAATTCAATGAAACGCAATAGACTTACCTAGATCCTTATCTCGGTAAGCTGGCTGGAATAAATGTGCTCCGATCTTCTGTTCTAAACCTCTCCCAACGTCGTTTCGAAGCATAGCATTTAATAGAGGCCGGGTTCGCTGCCGCCGGCGGCGTTAACATGGTTGTGTTATACCGATGAGCCTGCGTGCGCGTCCATGGTTTTCTTCGTTTTGATAGAATGTATGCAAATGCCTGTCTTTCAGATTGTATCGTCCGTGAGGGCTGGCTGCATGTCAACAACGTTGTCAACTGCGAGTATTATGTACGTTGACCATGATAACGTTTTTAAACAGCATAATGCTACACCTGTGACGATTAAGGTAAATCGCCGTTTCAACGGCGAGGTGAGGAAGAGCTTTCGCTGTACTATACCGTTTGAAAAATGTATTTGTACGGTTAAAAAAGGGCCCTCTTTTGCTCAGCTGCAAAAATAGGCCCTGTGTCAACCGACAGCGATCTCTCAATTAAATGTAAAGGTTACTGTAAAGCTTTTCGGTGACTCGACATGTGTAAAATTTGAATTGACCTATTTGTTATTCGACCATACACCTACTTCCTGGGTATGAGACGTAAATTTCAACTGACATTTTGTTGCGGATGTGCCGTGGATTACCGAGATCTATATATACATTAGCCTGCACGAGATCCTATCGGCTTCGCCGAACCAACCTTGACGAATGAAGCTTTTCAACAGAATTTTTCATATATATGATAAATCATGCTGTGCGACTGTCGTCCTGGCACGGGTGTTCGACTCACGAATAGATCGTGAAAGGATCGTGGTTAAAAAATATTGTCTACAATTACGATTGCATCATGTGATAATTCCTCCTAGCAATCTACAATCAGGCAGGGTTGAGAAGGTCCTTCATCAATGCCGGCAATCAACTTGAGGCTTCTACTACAACTACAACAGCCACAGGGCAAGCAGTCATTAAAAGTATGAATTTCTACCAGGTAATAATTCTGAGTCGCCCATATCGCATCCTATATACCTGTCCGCTGCTGATTGAAATACCAGAGCACTAGCTCATTGTTTATTAATAATCAATATTGCGACGACATGACACTCCACTTCCTTTTTAGTGACAACGAAATGTCGCCACCTCGACGAGTGATCAGGTCGGCAAGACGTGTAATGACCGGAAGAGTCTACGTACGAAACTGATGCCTTTTCACTGAATAACGTTGCAGTTGTTGATCACACTGCTGTTGATTCCGTATGTGGAATATTTACGTGTACAAAATACGTGTGTACAGCGGACAGACGCAAGCCAACATCATCGACGATTTACTAATCTAGTACAGAAAGACAAGTCTATCTCGCTGTCTTTATCGTTTCCTCATTAACAGCAGCGTTCCTGTCTTCGCGCATCGCTGATATACGCACAGCAGAGCATTATGTGCATTGCGTAGCGTGGTATCGCATGGCAAGAGCTGACGAAATGGACAAACGGGGACGAGCTAACTCGTGTTGGTTCCAGTCCGGCTACGTAAAGTAGGAGATATTCAACAACGACGGAGTCGTCCGTCCAATTTTCCTTTTTCTCAATCACTCAACAAACACTCTTAAAGCCAACAAAAATCGCGCGATCCGCTTTGGTACAAAAGGTCCATCTGTTTCTCGGCTTGCTGGTCCCCCGCGATTCATTCTACAAATCCCACAGAACGCACTTCCGCCATACAGAGTGATGTTACTTTCTGCCTATGGCCGACGGGAGAGACGGGGAGAACGAAAGACGACGAAGTCATTACAGACAGTCCAGGCGGTAAGCCGCGAATATTTGGATTATGAAATCATATCTCGGACGAACGCACTTTTTTGTCGCTGGTTTCGTGGAGATATGATCGCAACGGTCGCGTCAACCCGTAAAATAATCCGCAAATGTCATCGCCGTCGCCATCGTCACATATGAACAGAAGACGATGATAAGCAGGCTCGCTGTCCGCAACAGTAGTCCCCTAACGACGCTGTGACCAATTCCAAAAGCTGCTCGAGCTACCGCACCAATGCAGCTGATATGCTTATCGCATAGGACAGGCATTATAAATCGTTGTGACGACAACGGCAACAACGCGAGGGCAGGGGGAAGTAGTGCAAAGTGTGGTCGACGAGCTCTCATAAGCGGCGTGCGTCATCCCGCGGCTTAACTGACAGTTCTTCGTTTGAATAACTAAAATCGTTCGTCTTTCGCTGACTTGCTTACCACTTCCGCAGCTCGTCGAAACTTTCGATGCCGGAACGTCGTGGACCATTGGCGTTATGACGTCTACAAAAAGCACAAGGAGCTAAGGGCACTAAGGAGGGTATGCGCGATGGAAGCACCCGTCTCGCAGCTTTAGCCGGTTTGTGACATCGGAATCGCGCTGCATTGTATTACAGATAAGAGGCACGAAGGGGGCATTGAGGATACGAAGTCAAACAGGAACCCAACGCAACAGAACACAAGGAGAATATGGGAAAAAGAAACATCAAAGGGATGAAATTACTTTCACAGATACTATGAAAAGGAGCCAAATCTATACTGAAATTGGGCAGTAAGGCATTTGATGGCTTGAAAAATTCGATTTCTTTTCTGTTCTAGCTTTGCCCGAAATAGACAAAAGGAACGATATATTCGATGGCCATTACAGCAGCCGCGGTGGGTTTAAAACACGGAAGATATTTTCTTCTTCTTCTATTGCAACACGTAGTAGTATGAGCTGCATTGGTCGTCAGCTTTGCAAAATTCTTTATTCGTTTTACTGTTAGAAGTTGAAGCGCAGCGTTGTCCGTTTATGCTTATACAATTGCTCCAATCGAGCTTTATTGAATGATTTTTGTCTGGACGAGTTTTAGGATTCTGCTTGTTATATAATAGAAAGCATATACAACTGTATTAATGGTAAAATTGTTCTGAATTGATCGATAATTTTACCAATTAGCAAAGGTTTTGTTGTTCATTTTTAATCTATCAGAAGATCGTTGACAGCACATTTTATCGGACATGCATCCCTGATGTGCTACTTGTGCCGGGTGTATGCATCATTGCACGTGGTTTGAACGCCATCAACGCATGTATGCGTGCACATTAGTAAATGAATAAAATAATCATAAGTAAGAGAAAAACGTATGCCCAAACCCGAACGTTAGCGCTCATCTGAAGAGCAGCTTCATGACTTAGTTGACAATCAACATTAGCCAGTAGAGTCTCGTTTTGCTAGGGCATCTTTTGGAGAAGACCTCAGTTGGACGGATATAGCATGCTAGATGTCTTGCCATGGCAAGAACTATTGCCGGCGCAATTGTATAAACGCATCCGAAACAACAACAAAATATATATACTAAACGATCCCAATTTTCATATTGATTTGGGTTTATTTGTTGCTCACTCTGTACGAGTCTAATGAATGGGCTTTATGACAGAGCTGGAGAAGGAGTTACTGGTCTCAACTCGAAACGTTCTAATGTTATAGCGTCCAGCAACAATAGTTTGCGTTGCCAGCAGAGAGACTATGTAATTGATGTGCAAATGTAGTCTGCTGGATATTGTACATGCTTACTTAAATCTGTTATATAATCCACTGACCAGCTAAAATTGTATAGAGACAGAGGAAGCGCACAGGGAATGCTACTGCTTTGAAATTAACTCTTCCGGATAATATCCATGATTATATCTTCGGACTACAAGCTAAACAAATGCAAAGTCGACGAAGCGCGCTCTGAACGCTGTGTCATTTGATGAACTTGATCCAAGCGAAAATAGGAGAAAGGTGACTTTTGACTAATCAACTTGTCCTCACTTTGCCTGTATAATCTACGCTGACTCATACGGTGTGGTCGTAACTGATAGCACAATCTGATTGTGAGCTTGATGCTCAGACTTATCATTCTTTATATAAGTCCTTGGCAGCTTCAACACAGCGTGTTCAATGAATAGGGCAGAGTAATTGTGGTTCTTTCTCGTGTATCCTCTTCAAATTGACGATCTTCGTTGTTTACCTGCACGCCAAGCTTCGTTTTTGAAAGTCCGTATCGAAAATAGATACTACTATGAACGCATTCGTATAATATTCTGTGAAAATAAGCGCCCAGGTTCATCGTCGGCCCAACAGGATCAATAGAAATTTATAAGATCTATTAAAGAATCTTATTCGACTATTAAATACATATAGTTTATACTATTGTATGATATAATATGTACGTGCACATTCTCCTTCTGCGTATCGTATTTGTATGGCCCATAAAGAGGCGCACTTCTAGACTAGCTATGAGCCTGCACGAAGGTTGGGCCCGTTGAATTTGCCCATTCAAATGGGCTTTAGTGCTTCTTCACTCATCTATCACAGATTGAGGGAAGAGGACCTCCGACCATGTCAAGAACCGCGCGACTGAAAAGAAATACAACTAGCGAACCAGCCTAGCCGTCACCATTTCCTTTATAGCCGCTTAGTGGTCTGTTGTCGGTTCACTCATTGGATTGCCTTGACTGGTTTCGACTCAACAGTGCAGTACCGTCTACGCCAGTGTGGCGGCCGCAGTGACGTCTTGCGACGTTCTTCAAACGCCGCTGGATAGTAACAACTGTTTTCACCTCCCTCCGATCTTCTTTGGCTTCTGCATGTCTTCTTAACAGTCCTACAATGGTACAGTTTTTTTTTTCTGTGTCTTCTTTTTCAGCTATCTCCGTTCACCCAAACCGGTTTTCCTTCCTGGCTTCGTTTGCTTCGGGTTGACTCACCGCTCTTTAATCCTGCCTTCACTTTCATGCGATATTCTTATTCCGCAGGCGGTTCTCTAGCGGAGATCGGTCGATCCGTTCGCCGCCGGTAGGTCGGCAGACGTTTAGCGCCAGCATTGCTAGTGACGCAGTCACTGCAGCGTTATGTGTCCATAAGCGTATACAGGTCTTAAGCGAATATAAGTCTGCCACACCAGTGGCTAAACGCTCTGCTGCCGTTTTTACTTATTACTACCGCGTGTAGTTCGCTTGCTTTTCTTTTTCCTCTTTGTCTGCCTCCTCGATAACTACCTGTTCTACGTAGTTTTGTTGTTGTTGTTAATTATTATTAATATTGTTGTTGTCCTTACCGTATGTGTGCTTCCCTCCATTCCTGCATAGCGTTATTGTGCCTTTTTTTCGTGGTCTTCTATTTTTAGGAAAATCTCGATCTGTCTCAGTCCTCTTCGTTCTTCGCCTGATGAGTTGGTTGTTAGGCCGTGTCAGTTCCTCTAGCCGTTTGTTGCTGCTGCTGTGCTTCGCTTAATGCTTGTAGCTGATGTTTGGTCGGCGGTCACTAGTCAGCAGCAGCAGTAGTCGTCGTCGGCGCAGCAAAAGCAGAAACTACCAGCAGCGCACGCCATAGTTAACCGAACCACCGGTTGATTCGTACCGTTCCGTCACTGTTGTCTATATATTGAGCGTGTGGAGTCGAAACCACTATGTTGAATAACATCAGTATTATAACCAGCAGAAGCAGCACGTGTATTCGAGTGGTAGACGCTTCTTCCGTGGCGCGGCGGCGGCGGCTGCTACAGTCTTGCTGCGAAACAACGTCGGCCAAGCGCCAGCAATCGTTGAAATCAAGTAAAGCGAAGTCAAAGGGCCTCCCTCGGGTTCGCTTCAAACGAGTCCCGGTTCGTTCGTCGCCGCTGCTGGAGACGCTGACTGAGCTTGTTCTTCAACAGCAGCTGTAGTGATCTTCGACCAACATGGTTTAGCAACAAGTCATTGGCAGCAGTTCTGTCCCTCAGCCATTCGCACTACTCTTTTCGCTCAGTCGCTCCCGTCCGTATTCGCTCGCGCACTTCAGTAGTTTCGGTGGCAACTTCATTTCACACCGCTTCACTCAGTCGTCCCACTGTTTCAAGCTGCTGTTGACATTGGCATTGACGCAGCCGAAACTCGGCTAGCGAATCGCTGACGCTGTTGGCGGGGCGCCTGATGACGCGCCTTGCTTGGCGTCGTTCTCACACGTTAAATTCCTCCGCAACGAAACGGACGACCCCGTCAGAGAGAGCGATATGGTTCGGTCGGATCGACGTTGCTTGTCGGCGGCGGTCGTTCAAATGAACCAGATGTATTTACGAAAGCCGGTCACTCGCTAGTCCGCTCACTGGCCATTTAGTCTGCTTGCTGGGCTAGTTGGGTCGACTGACTTGTTGGTTGATATTAGCCCTTTGGCCACTTAGTACTACTACTATACAGAGTGAAGCTGGTCCGCGTTGGTCATTAGTTGCTCTTGGTAGTCCCCGCTATTGGCTTCCGTATCCGCTGCCGGTCTGAGGCAGCCGAGAGAATATTGTTGAAACGTTTGATAAGCTTCGCTGCTTTACTTCGCTCTCTTTCTGCTCCTATTTCGTCGTTTCGATCGTGCCTTAATAGAAGTCGATTTGTCTTTCTCGCGCGTGTTTGTTGCAATGTGATGCACTTTATAGATGTCGTCGTTCTCCCGGCCGTTCGGGCAGAACCACACAACAGAATGTTTGCACCCGAAAAAAACTACAGCCAGTAGTTTAGAAGAACATGCGATCGTGCTAGTTTGTTGCGATGCAACAATTAATAAACACTCGTATATTAAAGCCTACATTTCGGCAGGGAGAGAACGGAAAGACTACTGACTAGTGATATATCGAAATTTTTATGATGTCTGTCATTGCTTCGGCGGCCGAAGCATATCATCTTACCTTTATTACGATTTGAGCTTTATCCCTCTTTAATCGAAAAGTAGACACTACCCATTGTCGAAAGTGAGAAAAGCCAAATCACACAGTAGCTGTCGAGGGGAACTGATCTGGATCGTACTCGCAATCCATTGCTACAAATTGAATATGACACATTCTGTTCAATAGAAGAAAAGCACACTATTTTCGCAAATAAAAAGGCGCTGCATTTCAGAACGCGAGTAGAAGAGGTACGTTCAGTCTTTGTACTTAGGAAGATTGAAGATCGATTGCGCTAAGAAAAACGACACATCACGCAATTATTTGTAACCTGCTTACAGTTTTTAATCATTGTGTCAATCACATTGTGTGTAAACACTTCAACTTGTACATTCTCCAAACGCAATAACACGTACAAAAACGGTGGAGATTTCAGTAAAGGACGCAGTGGTGTCGATGTCGTGAGTGTGCGCGAGCTGCCAGCAAGGAGCAGCACAAACCAAGGATTTCCTCTTATGACTTGAATTGTACAAAATGTCTGACAATCAAGATAGCATATAGGCACTTTATATTGGTTACAAATACTGTTTCGTAAGAAGAAGAAGAAGAAGTTTTATAGAAGCTTCCCTCTAGAGTCAACTTTTTGAGATGAGACGCAGATTTAGGTTTGTAGAAAATTTCCGATTGATCCAACTCCTGGTTTCTTTTAGTTTATGACCTATCGTTATAGGACCTTTCTTCGTGAATAAAAAAAAAGTGCTTTCTACCGATGACTCATTGATAAAGTTCAGATGGAATACTATTGATCAGTAGATCTTCATTTGTCTCGGTCTTCCGGCCAAGCGGCTGTACTATCGAAAAGGCAGACAACTAAAAAAAAAAATAGCCCAAATAGACGTTTCTCTACCTACACTTTTATGTAACGGAACTGAAAGAACTAAATTAATTTGCAAGCACATTTAATTTCTTCAATTGCGGAATTTTTACAGTATCAACATTATGTGTTGGTTGTACTCGCCCAAGACGGTGGATCCTCAGTGCGTCTTTCAGCTACGGCAACAGTTTACGTTAACGTGGTAGACGTGAATGACAATGCACCGATTTTTGATCCTCAATCGTACTCAGCCGAACTGACAGAGGATGCTGCAGTTAACTCACAGGTTATCAAGGTGCAGGCTACAGACCTCGATGGCGGTAAGCATTAGTATTTTTGATTTTTGAAAAAGCTTAAAGTAGCGTCAATGCAAAAATGCAGAAAGTGCCTATTCTAGTGGTCTTAGCGGTTAAGGCGCGACGATGCCACGTAACGCGTGTCATATTAGCTGACGACCCAATAGTATCTGCACTTTTTACAACTTAACTGGGCGAAGTGGACGGGTAAGTACTACCGTATAGCGTCGATTATTATCATATTCTCATGATGTAAGGTAACAAGTCAATATAGAAATAAGCACGCTAATTATTCTGTATGAAAGGAGATGAGTATTAAGTATAATTAGATTTCGTTCCGCGTTTTTGATCCCTTACCATTCCATTTAAAAATACTTGTACCGTACCTAAATCTCAGCAACACATTAGCTGATGCGGCCTGAAAGTCCTGCTTTTTCGTTCTTGTCTTTCTGCACTCATTACTTGATGTGTTTATTTATGTCGGACGCCTAATTTTACAGTGTCTTTCAGATAGAACTTTGACCGTACCTTGCTATTGTCGGGTACACCTTTTTTGTATAAAGACGACAGTGCAACTTCACAATGGCACACACGAGGTCTTCAGCCTCTGCTCTATGCTTGAAGACAATTCAAGCCAAACGAGAGATTTCGAAAATATATCAACCACTAACAACGAATAGCGAAGTCGAACACATTTACGAAGCCTGCTGTTCGCCTTCTTTTACTTGCCCCTTGTCTATACGTTGTCGAGAGGCTATAATGCGATGATGACAAACGGCATCAGCAAAGAAGTTACGGCGCCTGTGGGTACTGAACGACGCTTCTTCGGGCCGCGGCAGCGAGGTTACTGGTAGAAGCTTCCGTCGCTGTTAGAACACTTTTATGACAGACTGATAGTTGTTGATGTTTATTGTTTTTACGTGTATAGGCTTCTGTACGTAGGGTATGCGTATATATTGCCCTTAGCTCGGTAAAAACATTTGCTCCTCTTAATCACTGAACGTGAAGCGCTCTGAAAAAAGACCGCTATACAAGTGCAAGTTTACTGAAAAAGATAACTAGCAAATAATAACACGTGATTGGTTTTATGTACGCGTAAATGTATCTTACTTATTGATACGTTTTTTATTTTATTAAAAATACATCTGTTTTGTCGATTAACCTTAATATAGGTAATCCTTGACGGAACAACTACTGTTGGCTGAAATCAATTATTATTTGTGTAATTATTATTGTTTAACAAATACTTAAAGCTTAATTACCAGCGCAAATTGTTATTAGAGGTTCATGTCATTTATATATCGTATTCCAGGTTTAAACGGTGATATCGCGTACTCAGTCCTTGAAGGAGATGACGAAGAACAGTTTTCGATCTCAGACGGAGGTGTAATTTCCACCCGATTGCCACTGGACAGAGAAACGAAATCTTTATATAACCTAGTTGTCCTTGCTCAAGGTATGAAGACGACCTATTGTTAGATTTGCTTGATATTTGGACTAACTGTTATCTGTAGAAATAGCTCCAAACGTGATTGTTGAAAATGCCAATGTTGAAAATGTTGTGCCAATATGTTGCTTTTCGTCACGGAACTGGTCATTGAGCCTGACACGCGCACGACTAGCATCCATAAGTTCCTTGCTGAACTAAAGTTGTGTCTATTTTTTCTCTTTGCGTACGTTTAATAAACAGATCGAGCTGCAGTTATATCGCAACGCCTCTCATCGACGTGTCAGGTGTCGATAGTCGTACGTGACGTAAACGATGTCACGCCAAATTTCATTACCCCCAACGTAACCTCCATTGTTGAAAATGCGCCAATCAATGCCATTGTAATGGCTGTTAAAGCCGTCGATGGTGATGAAGGAGCAAATGCGTTTGTGGAATACTCGCTTGCCAGCGATAGCGGTCACAATGGCATGTCTTCGAGCTATGGCGGACAGCAGCGCTTCTCGATTGGTTCAGTAGATGGATTACTTCGAGTGGCCGGCATACTCGATAGGGAGAGAGCAGCAATGCATGTTGTGCACGTGGTAGCCAGGGATCGGGGCACACCGGCACGTTCAGCGACTGCTGCGGTTACTGTGAACATTCTGGACGATAACGATCATTCGCCACAATTCGAGCGCCCACAATGGAGTGCCACCGTTAGTGAGATAGCCCCGACAGGTTTTGCCGTACTCAACGTGTCGGCCACTGATGCTGACGCAGGCCCGGCAGGAAAGGTGCGCTACGCTATCGTTGCTGGTGATCCAAATCGCGACTTTGTAATCGATGAAGATAGCGGTACGCTACGCGTCAGGAAAACTCTAGACCACGAACGTAAAAGCCGATATGTTATCACCGTACAAGCTGAGGTAAACACCTATGCATAAAACGCGAACGGTAAAATGATTTCGATGACGCGGAGAATTAGCGCGTTCAAATTTGCTCATTATACCGAAACAACTATATACTAGATCGGATTACGGCCTAAACTCTCTTTTTTAGGGTTTTCTACATTGACAGCAAGTTTACTATCTGAATTTCGTGCGGTTTCTAAATTTTATAGGATAGCGCCAGTGAAACACGTTACGATACAGCTTCAGTCAGTATCACTTTAAAGGACGTCAATGATCGAGCGCCTACCTTTGCGCATTCACCGTACGAGGCCGCTCTGGCTGAAAATACCCCTGTGCCTCCAGGGGGAACGCTAATTGGCAGATTGGCAGCTTCGGACGCCGATGCAGAATTAGGAGAACTCCACTATCGGCTTCTAGCAGGCGATCGTTCGCTGTTCCGCGTCAATTCAACGACAGGTGATGTTTACATTTTACGTAGCCTCGATCGGGAGCGCACGCCGCTTGCTCACGCTACAATCGCCGCAGTCGATTCAGGCTCTCCGCGACTAACGGGAACAGCATCGCTTGTATTGCGGGTGGCCGATGTTAACGACAACTCGCCTGTGTTTGAACGTGGTTCGTACGAGTTGCACGTCATGGAAAATCAGCCTGCGGACACTTTTGTTCATATATTGAAGGCACGTGACGTCGACGATGGGCTCAATGCACAACTCAGGTAAGCGGGATTTAGATAAAAAGTACTTAGAAAAGACAAAAAGGTGATTCAGACCAGGATACAGCTTTGCGTTTGGTTGATATTAACAAACGTTTCCATTATTCCCAGGTTCATAATCATTCATTATTTCATCCCATAAGTTTCCTACCTAAAAAGCGCTTTCTCGAGAACGGAAAACAAGGCCGTTATAAATATATTTGTTAGAATTTTATTGTATTTGTCATATCTGACTTCGACACGTACTGCATAATCCGTTGCCGTTCAAAAACCTTCACCGTTGATTTAACTTACGCTTTTTGTATATATGAAAAAAATCATCTGTGTTAAGCTTCAGTTGACAAGCAATTTATTGCGGTTTTTTGTCAAGTTTCTACCAATCTATTATCTCTTCTGTATGATTCATGTAAATGCGACGGGATTTAGTTAATCAGCGAGGCACTCTCTTTATGGATATTACTGAACAAATTGGTCGTGCTTCCGGTCTGTCTCTTACGTCACGCGTATAATACATCCACGTTTGTATTGATATCTGTGCGTGATGTATCTATCCTCTCTTATGGATGTTTGAAGTCCATTTAGTAGCTGCGTATATATTATGTGTGCGTTTGTACGCAGCTAAAATAAACGTTCTTAGACATACACGGACTAAGATAACGTAGACAATATTTCTGTAACACTAATGGAGTCCGCCAGTCAACCAACAAACTATCTTGATAGGAAGAGTCAAGCAAAGTATATAAAAACGTCTCAATTTCAACGCCCGCGCGCATACCCCGCAGAGGGCGTTAATGTCCAACGTGGCACGATAAATGTTTATTGTGACTAGTAGTTACTAGATTGATTTCGTACTCTTATAATAAATGGTTTTTACGGACGATTGTGAACCCGTCATTTGAAAGTCTACACAAATGCGTCTCTTTTTATTAGGTTAGAACCCGCAATGGCACACCAACGGTGTGCATGTTCATCATACTACTGCATTTCATTGTATTTCATGTGGTTACCCGTGTTAAAGGTTATCTAACTCAGGATGCTATTGGTTTTGTTCTAAACAGGTATTCTCTTGAAGATTCTAGTCAATTCTTCTCGTTAGATGGCAGCACTGGTGAACTGCGGACATTGCGTCCTCTTGATCGCGAGACCACTGCTGTGTATCATTTGCGCGTTAACTGCTTAGACCGCAACGGAGGCGATGGAAGTCGTCGAGCCCAGGTCAACGTGACAGTTCATGTTGATGACCAGAATGATAACGCGCCACAGTTTGACAGGAGCGTCTATGAAATCCGAATTTCGGATAATGCCAACGCTGGTACGGCTCGAACTGGACAACTTGTTCTTTTCCCGCTGATGATTTTGCCCTTTTGTGGTTGTTTGATTACGTAAACTATAAATAGTGCGTATGATGTTATTGTAAAATACATGGCGTTATAACATACTAATTGTGACTTTTATAGGTTTACGCAAAAACTGATGTTATTTTTTTTTTATATGTTTAGGACATTTTGTCTTTGGAACACAAGCACGTGATGCAGATTCGGGTGCGAACCGCCGTGTGGCCTATCAGTTAGCAGGATCTGATGCTGGACTATTTCAAGTGGATGCCTATACTGGAGTGGTGAAGTTGGCGCATCGTTTGCCAACTCGCAGCCTCGGCAGTTCCAGCGTACCATTCGAAATTCGGATTTTCGCCACTGATAGAGGCGTAGTGCCTTTATCAACTAATGCGACGCTTCGTGTCCGAGTTCACAAACATGATGAATTTCCTGTGTTTTTGGCTGGACGAAGGGAGTTCATCATAGGCGAAGACGCACCCATGGGAAAGCGTCTGACAAGAGTACAAGCGAAAACATCTATTCGTCCTGCAGAAATCCTTTATGGGTTAGTTTTGCTGTAATCTAACGTGACGCAAATTATTGGTCGCACCGAAGTAGTAATGATACTGTTTTAGGGCAAATACGACGAATTCATGTATGTTCATAGTAAAGTGCCTGTTTTTTTAAATATTGTCTACTCAACAAAATGGAATCTTCCTATTCTAGGTTTTTCTCCCAAGAACTAGAATGTTTCAGCTTATTTTTCTTCCAATCAATCGTATTTAATTGTAACTAATCAATTTTCAGCGTTGCTGGCGGTAACATGGATAACGTGTTTTCGGTAAACGCCCAGAATGGCGAAGTAAGTGTGGTCCAATCACTTGATTTTGAGACTACCCCCTCATTTCGACTGTGGCTGCAAGCTGAAGATAGGGTGTCGGGGCTTGCCGCTTTTACCGAACTTTCCATCGTGGTTACGGATGTCAATGACAATTCACCGATCTGCAAACAATTGGTAAATATTGCCTTGACATTACCTATAATATTTATATTTTTAGTGTGCTTTAAAAAGTCCTATTTATTTTACATTTGCATTCTGTTTAGCAACGTAATGAGAATCAATTTTAAGGTTGGGGGTGCGATATTATTCAAATACAAAGCTTGAAACAGTAAAATCTAGAATATTATTATAGCTGGGTGCCCGGCGCGCTACCCAGTACGCCAAAGCGACAATTAATTAAATTAGTACCTTGAATTATCCCAATGTGACAGGTGTACAATGTAACAGTTTTGGAAGAACAACAAGCCCCCGAATTTGTCACGGAAATCGAAGCTACAGACGCGGATGAAGAGGAGAATGGTGAAGTTGTTTTTCAGCTAGCGCAGTCTATCCCAGTGGGTACTTTAGAGTCAGTTGGGGTAAGAGTTGATTCGCCGAACGAAGCTGGAATCCCACCACCATCGACTTCTCCACCGTTCTCAATTGAAGCGAGATCAGGAAAGATATTTACTACTGCTAAACTCGACCGGGAAAGCATCGACCACTATCAGTTGATTGTTGAAGCTGTCGATCGCGGCACGCCTACAAGAACAGGGACATGTTCGGTTTATGTGCATGTTGCTGACAAAAATGATAACACACCGCGTTTCACCCGGCTATTTACTGCAAATGTAACGGAAAATTCACCAATTGGTCATTTCGTCATTCGAATTACATCGTCAGACGCCGACATCGGGCCAAACGCTCAGGCGACATACACCCTATTTGACGATCCTGATCGTGCGTTTGCTATTGATGAGCATACTGGAGACGTAACTGTGGCTGGCCCTATCGACCGTGAGACACGTGACGAGTATCTGCTAAAGGTTTCAGTCTTCGACGGAGCCTGGAAACAGGTGACCTCATTAACGATCGCTGTCTTAGACGCCAATGATAATGCACCAGAGTTTTCTAAACCATCGTACGAGTTCCTTGTCGCCGAAAGCCAACAGCAGCAAAAACGTGAGGTGCAAACGTTTGTCGGAATGGTCCGAGCCACCGATAGGGACAAAATTGGCTCGACGATTGCGTTCTCTTTGTCACGGCCGTCGGATCTATTCCGCATTGATCCGCTCAGTGGAAACATCACTTCAAAGCGACCCCTTATCTATAGACCCGCCGGCGGAGGAAGACTATCACACGAGAACGTGCATCGTTTACAGGTCATTGCTACCGACCATGGGAAACCGCGTTTGTCATCCGAGGCTACCGTGATCATTCAGGTCGTAGATAGTAACAATCATGCACCGGTCTTCCAACGCGATCTATACTTTATCCCAGTACCTGAGTCGATGCCAGCTGATTCCAAATTAGCCCAGCTGATTGCAGCAGATACTGTTGACGAAGGGGTAAACGCAATGGTCTTTTACAGTTTAGCTAGTCAAGGTAATGCCAGCGAAAGTGGACTTTTACGCATTAATACGGAGAATGGCTGGCTGACCCTCACCCGCAGTGTTCACGGCCGTCGGGGACAATGCTTCGAGGCGTGGGTTATTGCCCGGGATGGAGGCGTGCCAGCGAAAGCTGCGCGGACACATGTCATACTCGAGGTGACCGCCGAAAATGTACACGCGCCCGTATTTACGTCTTCGATTTACCAGGCAAGCGTGGGTGAGGATGCCGTAGAAGGTTTTGAAGTTTTGACAGTTCGCGCGACAGATGCTGATGACGGTATTAATGGAATGATAGTCTACGAACTCCAGCTTCTAGAAGACCATCTTGGTGCCCGCGAAAAGTTTTTGATCGACGAAAGAAGTGGTGCGGTTAGGGTCAATAACAGCTTAGACTATGAAACCGATCGGGAGTATTTACTTCGGGTAGTGGCTAAGGATCGAGGATTAAAGGCGCTCTCTGCGAGCGTCGATCTCATCATTACGATATTGGATGTTAACGACTGTCCACCCTTGTTCAACGCAAGCGAGTTTCACGCTGCAGTATTCGAAAATGAGCCTATTGATACCGTCGTCACACAGCTGATAGCCACTGACGCAGATTCTGTACGTAATCAGGTTATTCAATATTCATTGTTGGGTCCAACAATTGGTCATCGATTTGCTATTGATTCACATTCCGGTGTAGTGGTTGCTAAGAAGTCACTGGATTTTGAAGCGGAGAAACAATTCGAGCTTGAAATCGTCGCTAGTAATCCTGGCACAGTCCAATTCAGCTCATGCAAGCTTGTCGTGGAGATTCTCGGTCGCAACGAATTTCTGCCAAAGTTCACCGATCCCGTATTCCAGTTCCAAGCCAGCGAATCAGACCCCGTTGGACGTGTGGTCGGAACAGTGAAAGCAACTGATGAGGACGCTGGCGTTGACGGTGAGGTACTTTACTTCCTTGTAGGAGCCTCGAATGAAAGAGGTTTTAAGCTCGACTCACGAACAGGTGTACTAACAGTAGCACGGCGACTGGACCGCGAGGATGAGGCTCGTGTTGTTCTAACAGCAATCGCTAAAAACCGTGGTGCGATTCGTGGGAACGACACAGATGAAGCCCAGGTGATCATCTCGATTCTTGACGGAAATGATCCTCCGCTATTTAACAAGTTAATCTACCAAGCCAAAGTTTCCGAAAACGCCGAAACAGCAAGCTACATTCTGACTGTAACTGCAACCGATAAAGACGTCAGACCAAACAACAATCAGTTCTACTATACCATTTTAAATGGTAACAACCAGAATGCCTTTGCAATAGATCCGCACACTGGTGATATACATACGGCGTCTCGCCTCGACCGCGAAAAGGTTTCCGAATACAACCTGACCATTGGAGCGGTCGATAATGGAACTCCACCACAAACTGGTATTGCAACTCTGCTTGTTACTGTCGATGATATAAATGATAATGCTCCATACTTCGACGACGCAGATATGATCGGCTATGTGGCAGAAAATGAACCCGCGTACAGTTCGGTTATGGCACTGAGCGCTCGCGACCGTGATCTTCCTCCTAACGCCGGACCTTTCACTTACCTGCTGGTCGGCGGTCCACATGCGGATAAATTTGAGATTGAGCGTCACAGTGGTCTCGTGCGCACAACGACGTCGCTCGACCGAGAAACCACTCCGGAGCTGAGCTTTATTGTTGAAGCGCATGACAGTGGAGTACCTACACACAAGTCTCGTACATGCATCACTGTTCGTGTTCGTGATAAAAACGACAACCCATCGAGTCCTCGCGACGTTACTATCATCGTTTGGGTGCTAAACAATGTGTTCCCTGGTGGGAAAATCGCCGAAGTGGCCCCGCTTGATCCTGACATCGTCGGAGATTACTCCTGTCGTCTAAGTGACTCAGGCAAAGATTCCGTATTTAGTCTCGCTCGACACTGCTCTTTACATGCCCGTCGCACCCAGAGTCCACAGAACTTTTCCCTCAGCGTCCGTGGCAATGATGGCCGTCATCCTGATGTGAGGTCTAGCGTGTCGGTACACTTCCGATCATTTGATGATATTGCTGTCAAACACGCTGTCACGTTACGGACGACGAAAGGGATATCAGCTGACGACTTCGTATCCGCTAAAGATTATGACATGTTCGTAAAGCTGCTTGACGATGCCACTAGCTACATTGGGACTCCTCTTGTGTTCAGCATTGCGGAAGAGGAACCTCCACTTGTTCCTAGTGGAACTGAAGGCTACGAACAAGCTCCGCCTAGTCATCACCATTCGCTCCAAGTAACGCTGGCCGTACAGAAACGATCAGGTGTTTATGCTTTGCCATCGGAAGTGAAGACAGCGTTGCGCGAATCTGCCGAATTAGCTTCGATGTTCACTGTCGGCTACGAACCATGTGACGCTCGACCGTGCCTCAACGGAGCTCACTGCCAGTCACGTTTGGAGAACCGCGGCCGTCTGCAAATCAGCAGCTCTCCCAGCAGGATTATAACGACGCCTGTCGTGTTACGCCGTCCTCGCTGCGCGTGTCCACCAGGATTTTCCGGTGTTGCTTGTGAAATACAACGAGAACCCTGCTCGCCCAACCCGTGCGCTTCAGGCAGCACCTGTCATTACGATTCGAAGGAAGGTTATCGTTGTGTATGCGCACCGCATTTACACGGCCGACACTGTGAATTAAAGCGAGTGGACGCCTGCGCGAGTACCCCTTGCCGTAATGGCGGATCATGTGAAAGCGCTCCTGGGGGCGGCGCCTTTTTCTGCCTTTGTCGACCGGGCTTTAAAGGCGCCCTGTGCGAGCAGACCAGCGATGGATGCAGACCTAACCGCTGTCGTAATGGCGGCACTTGTGTGTCAGAGACTCCCGGAGCCACGTCAACTAGCACTGCCGGGTACCGTTGTGCGTGCCCAGCAAACTTCTATGGACGCCACTGTGAACGATCGACGTTCGGCTTCCACCCATACTCATTTATGGAATTCCCTACCTTGCGAGCAGGAACCAATGATATCTCGATCGTGTTCGCTACCAGTAAACGTGATGCTTTATTAGCTTATAATTACGGAGGACAAAGTGGAGGTCGCAGCGATTTCGTCGCCCTTGAACTTGTTGAGGGACGTGCTCGGTTCAGTTTTGGAGGTGCACGATCAGCTATTAGCCGCGTGAGTGCCGGTGGTGACCTCGCTGACGGACGTTGGCACAAGGTTAGTGTCATTCGCAATGGGCGTACGGCTGCTCTGGCCGTTGCTTCTTGCCAGCACCATGGTGAACTCTGCGATGATTGTGCGCCGGGTAACACCTCCTGCTCTGCTTCCATCACCGGTCACACAGGTATGTCCAATCCTATGTTGAAGTCAATACGATGCAAGACACGTCCTTTTATTGGAACTTCTACGACCCTATATAGCGTAGTTAAATACGTTTAAGTGAATCGTTGTGAATAGATCTACTTTCTCTTGTACAAATGCGTGCTTATAAGGAAACTAGTCTTTTTCAATGCGTCTTGTTTCTTATAGGCACGCTTTCTTTCAACAACTATCCGCTTTACCTGGGTGGGCTACCGCTCGTGGAGTCAATCGTGGAGCGTCCTGGGCAACTGGCGTCGGATGATTTCGTTGGCTGTGTCCACTCTGTGGCCGTAAATGGCAAAAGCCTACAGCTTGATGCGCCGGTAAGGTCGGCACACGTCACTGATCAATGCCCTCGCCCTGCGGATCCTTGCAGCGTCGGTAAAACGCCGGGAAGCACTCCAACCTCGTCTGGACCAACTACAACCTATGGATCAGGCAATGATCTTTGCGGTCTGCGCGGTCAATGTATCGATGAGTGGTTCTCGGCATCATGTGTTTGCCCTTCTGGACTAATTGCAAGTGATTGCGGACCGGCACTAGACGCTCCAGAGCAAGCCTTCTCATTAACAGCAAACGGGGCGGGTTTTGTCGAGATGACACCCAACGAAAAACATAAAAGGTACAAGCATATCCATGTTTACAAAGTCTACATAAAAATTCCAATTTTAATAAATTCATTCCTTTAAAAATACCGAGTAGAGATATCAAAGTGAACGCTGTGGGTCAACCTACAAACAAAAAAATCAACCATACCGTATTTTTAACGACGCCCTGTCCTTAAGAAAGAAGGTGCTTTTAAGATGTTATGAGAGACTTGCTCAACGAATCGTCGCTTCACTTTAGGTCTCATTTGCATCACGGTGGAGTTAGCAACAGCGGAAACAACCGCCCGATGTCGTCCCAGCGTTCTCTTGAGCCCGAACCGGCAAAAACTCTCTCGTTTAGTTTCCGTACAAAAAACCTCGAAGGACTTCTGCTACTGTCAGAATCGGAAGGAGACTTTACCTTGCTAGAACTCGTTGCCGGGACCCTTACGTATCGTTCTCAATATAAAGGTAAGTTTCCACTGCATACATAAAGAGAATTTCCTTTGTATGCTTACAAAAATCAAATTATTGTTATATGACTGGTCAACCGCCGAGTACAACCAACATCCTAACATTTTTCGCATATTTGCTCCGTGCAGGCGAACGCGTTTTGTCAGCGTCAATAGATATTCCAGTTGCAGACGGCTCCTGGCATTTGGTAACACTCACTCGTTATAATTACCCCGCGCTTTGGGTTAGCCTTTCCGTCGATCATGCCGTAGTCGAACTCCGTCCACCTTCTACAGGACAAGGAAGTGTTTTTCCCGCTACGATCTCTGGTGGTCACATGGGCCGCGGTGTCCATGATTTTCTTGACCCATTCGTTTCAGTGATAGCTTTTGGCGGTCCACCTAAACCTTTTCTAAATCAGCAAAATCCTACGAATCAAGCACAGTCAACTGGAAGCGACGAACTAGTCCGTGCCATGTCGACACCCGCATTACAAGGCTGTATACGACGCATAGCAGTCAACGGCGAGTTACAAACGGCGAACGCTAATGCGACCCGGGCTACGTATTTTTCACTCGCAGTGCGGGGATCCGCTGCCGTGGGCTGTAGCGATGATGCCGGAGGTGCTTTGGGCTCTGCTCGTGACCCGTTAAACATCGGCGTCATCGCGGTGGTTGTATTTTTTGCAATTCTTATCTGCGGCCTATTGGCCAGCTATGTGACCTTTAAACAGTGTAAACTACAAGAGCGAACAGGGGGCAACAAAGCTAAAGATAAGATCTCGAACACGTACGTGGCTGGCGGGACGAACACGAATGGTGTAACGAATAATAATCAAGAGGATATTATGCTTCAGAATAATGCAGCCAGTGTCACAAGTGGCCGATTAGATGGTCCTCACGCAGGACCGCCGAAAAAGATCATGCGAGTTCCTCCTGATGCCGCTCTGTCCGCTGTACCTATCTTGCCTTTGAACGCCAAAGTTTTCGATGGTAACGCCGTGGTTTCAACACCCATGCCACGTTTTGCTTTGTTAAACTCTGAAGCTACAAATGCACCTCTAAGTTCAGAAATACCTGAATGTTACGACCTAGAGAACGCTTCTAGTATTGCCCCCTCGGATATCGACATCGTTTATCACTATAAGGCCTTCCGCGACGGCGCTCGCAAAGGACAGGGTGGCAAACACTTGCCAAATAACAGCGTCCCACTTCCTCCACCATATGCAGCTTCGGCCCACCGTCTTAGTCCGGGCAGCATCTCTCACGGTTCTTCAAGTCTTGTGCTTGCTCGAGATACCAACCATAGCGCGTTGTCTCAACGGTTAAGCCCTCTGGGCGGTGTGGGAATTGCATTATCACAGAACAGCGCACCGTTAGCGCGTCTGAGCCCATCAAGTGAGATGTCCCAACAAGCACCCCGTATCCTAACGCTACAGGACATTTCGGGTAAGCCTATCCAGAGAGCGTTGTTGGCAGGCAAAGGCACAATGGGCGCTTCGGAGTGTTCTGGACTCACATCACCAGTCAGCAGTCAAGCGCCATCGAGTCAAAGTCAAATAACCGTAAGCTCAGTACCCGCAAAGCCGATGACTACCGTTCAGCTAGCGAAGTTAAAGGGCACACCTACGCGAGAAATAGAGCTAGGCCTCACACAAGATGAAATTGATAGGCTTAACTTCCGTCGCAATTCCAGCCTCGTACGTACTCTAGACGGCGTGACATCTGATACCGATGACGACGTTGGTCATGCCTTGAACTCGCTACATGCTGACGACGGAGACGCGAACACCGATGTGCGTGAAGATGACTCAAGCGCTGACGAATCTGGCGGTAACGAAAGTTTTACATGTTCGGAGTTCGAATACAATGGACAGCACAATTACGAGAAGATCCGCCAGCGATCGAAGCGCCGGCAACAACCATCGGAATCTCGGCGTGTTTACGGGCACGGAACAGTGGACAACAACACAGATACGGAACTAGAGGATAAGATCTATAACACAGGAAACCATGCCTACGAGGTTCCGCCTCCAGGACCCCCCGGAGCACCTACTACAGACTGGAATTTATCAGCTGCTTGGAGTCAGCCACCTCCCTTACGCATTGGATCATTATCGCAATTGCGAGCGACAGGCACAGCTGCCGCAGCTGCTCACTCACGGCAGAATTCACGTGACTCGACGTTTTGTTCCATGCCAGCTGGGGCTCCGATTGTACACTCGCGGCAGGGTTCCCGAGACTCGAACTTTTCAACGAAACGTGCATCCATACATGGTAGCATACACAGTGTGCACACGGCGAATACACACGCATCTAATGTTCATGGGGGCAGCTTACACAACATTGCCCATTCACGCCAAGCTTCAAAAGACTCAACATACTCAAACCGGAGCGCCAATCATCGTGGCCCGAGTGGTCGTCAATCAAAAACGAAAGAAGAATACGTTTAGTAACGACAGTATGAACTGCCATATACAGAAATAGAGACTAGAATTTAGAATTACCGATACTTATCGATGCGCTTGTTAATAAGTTAGCTTCATCAAACCGCCGATCCTATTCAAATGGCAGACGTTATGGTGTCATTGTTACAAAGTACCCGAAGTTTGATTAATTCAAAAAAGTAGGTAGACTTCTCAAGTGCATACGGGAAAGGATGCTACGATCAAACCCCCAAAACGAACTGTACATAATATATATACAGAAATTTCGGTTCAATTTCGGATATGTTAATAGGCGGTTGTGTTAGCAGAAAACATCGACAGTAAAATTCAACGGATACACCCAGTGTTGTACATAGTAGACCCTTTTCGTATAGGCGAATTTGTTGTACATATTGCATTTTCTTTTTTAAGTTCTTCTTTCTTTTTTATACCGAAATATACGTGAAACCACGGGTAGCTTGAACCCGATGGTGTATCCTTGAACCCTTTTGGCCAATAAAATAAATTGCAGTCGATCTCTCGTAATATCGTGTGCAAAGTGCCATTTTTACTAATTTTCACATCGTAGCCAGCATCCGAGGGTCACTCACAAGCGTTGACCTGCACAAAGCGGCGAAAATTCGAGCCAATATTAAATACGTGCCACTTGTACAGTGTAAAATACAAAATTATATTAACAAATTCCATGCGTAGACAGTAGACGAAAACGTTAGGTGAGGAGATTGCGTGAGCAAGTTTCCATTGCCATTGGCAATAGCGTGCGTCAGCGTACCAAACAAGCTTTGAATGAACAAAAAAAACGAATACAATACTCGCGAAATTGCATATACGTAAGCAAAATAATAACACAAAGTGTATAGAGCATTGCAGAAACACGTACGATTACGTAGTGCACGATAAAATGTACCTCTATTTGAATCGGTATCAATCACTGCTCATGCGGAGGCCATAGTACGACAAAAACAATGATACTGCAAGATACAATTGTACGTGTTGATTTTATTAAGTAGAGTTTTATTTGGACATTTATTTTAGATGCCTAAAGCAACATTTTTCATAATTCTGCTGTAAACATAGCACAGTACAGCGCCGTGTGATTTAGCAATGAGCAGCTAAGGGACCAGATCAAGATTAAGGATGAAACTCTAGCATTTCAAACGGCACTACAAAAAATACGCCTCGTTATTAACAAATCAAAATTTTATTGTGTATATGTATAAGTGTAAATATCGACTTGCAGTCTAAATACTTATAAACGTAAATACAGTAAATAAATGGACTAAATGTCTAAAAATTGTATTTCTGCCCTTTTATTTAATACTGGTATTCGTCTTTGCATATATTTTACTCTTTAAATATAGAGGCTGTATTGGACGCGGTTATGTGTTGTACAAGAATGTGAAAAGGAAACTGAAAAAATGCTTGGAGATAAAAGCTAGGGAGAGAACTCGTTTGGAAACGAGAACTATCTGTATTTGGTTAGTTTTGGCGTATTTAAGAATATGACAAGGTGTAGCGTGTAGTCGAGTAAAATAATGAAAATATTTTAAATACATTAGCTAAAAATGTCGATTTTTTTTCCTTAAAATATCACTCAGTGTGCCAGATCTGAAATACAATAAATTGGATTGTAAATTGAAGTCTAGTTTTTTAGAGTTTTTTTTTTAGAAGTATAGAGAACAAGTACAAACAATAGGAGATATAAATTGCTAATGAAATATTTTTGTTAATTATTAATGAACTATTAATTAATTAATATTCTCTAAAAGTTTGATATTATTACTTTAGTACGTTCGGAATAAGAGGCCACAACTCTATATGAAAGCCTAGCTCGTTAATTGAAGTGACAACACACAGGTGTACGCTTCATTACGAATATAGATTTTTTGCTCGATAATCTTGTTATACTGGTAGCAGCATTTACCGACTCGGGTTTCTATGACCTTCTCTATTAGAGAAGGGCTTCAAGGAATTGTAAAAGTGGTATATACGTGTATTGTATTCGGGAACGGATACGAGGAGCGAAAAACACTTGGGTTGATTGCGTAGATAGTTCTTGTTGTTATATCGCAAATCCTAGAACTTAGCTGATTAATCCTCGTATCAT